>NC_056744.1:1384141811-1384161811 GCF_019279795.1 Protopterus annectens | reverse complement strand
GTGCATATCTGCAAGCTGCCACTTAGATTCTTAGCATAGCTAAAGAAGGCTTTGTGGTTATCTTTTGAATCCTTGGCTATTTTTCTTTCTATGTTAGCCTTGGATGATTTCATGAGGGACCTCAGTTTCTAACTGATACTGATAAGGGATGTCTTTCCTTCTTGGGATTTGTTTTTTTTCTGAACTAGTTTCCTCCTTCTATTGTATAGGCTGTTTATTACAGGGGTCCTCATAACTGGTTTCCTTCTCTTAGAGGAGTGAGTCTTGGTTTTGCTAGGGATGGCATGATCCATGCATCTTTGTAAGTGCTCATAGAGTGCATTTGTAAAGGTTTCTGCATCTTGGGCAGTGTTATCCTTTAGCATAGGGGCTGTGAAACATACCACCTCTCTCTTAAGTAAGGTGAAGTTTGCTTTAGAAAAGTATTTTACTGTGGTTTCCTTAGTTGGGGGTGGGGGGGGTGTGGACATCCAGAGTGATTAATTTATGGTCTGATCTAACCAGTGATAGGTTGACCTCCAGTGTGGAACACCTGTCGCCCATGTTGGTGATGACCAGGTTCAATATGTTTTCACCCCTGGTAGGGGAGTTTACCAGCTGATCCAGGGCATTTGAGTTGATGAATTCCAGGAAGTGCTGGGCCTGGGAATTTGTACTCAAGTAGTTTTCCCAGTAAATGGTAGGGTAATTGAAATCACCCAATACCAGGGTGTTTGGTAGGACCTTTATGTTTTCCAGTGTCTCCAGAAAGGTGGAGTGGTGATCCTGGATTATGGAGGGTGATCTGTAGCAGGCCACAATTTGCATTGCAGATTTGCCCGATGTTAGTTGCACATGGATGATCTCAGAGGTATCATTCTGCGCCTCTATCTTAGAGGTTTAGGTATCCTTGATGAATATGGATACGCCCCCTCCTTTTGTGTTTCGGTCCATGTTCTGTGGCCAAAACGTGTGGTATGAGTTGTAACCTGGTAGTGCTAGGGTGCTCTCTGGAGCCTTGAACCAGGTTTCAGTTACTGCACAGATGTCAACATTCTCCATACTGAGGAGTGCTTTGAGCACATGCATTTTGAGATTTAAACTCCTGGTGTTGAGTAGCATAATCCACAGTTTTTTGTTAACTCTGCTGTTTATGGAGGTGGGTTTGACTATTGAGCCTTGCCTAAAAAAGGCACTATGGGGAGCAGCAAGAGCCTTGGCCAGTATTTGAAAGCCTAGGGGTGACAGGTGTAAGCCGTCTCTTGAGAAGCAATGCGGCTTGTCGAGCATGTCGTCCCAGGCTGACAGACACTGGATCCCTTTTGAATGACACCAGAAACTTAGCCAATTGTTAAAATTGATAATTTTTTCTTTATACTGAGGTATCATTCTTGGTGAGGGCAGGATGCTACTCAGGGTTAGGGTCAAGGTCACATCAGCCTGGGCTACATGATCAGAGAGCTCTTCCATGTCTCTTTTCATGTAGCCCAGGGAGGTACGTCTCAGGTCATTCACACCAACATGAACAATGTCAAAGTCATATTTGTACTTGTTTTGGAGTGACCTGAGTGCTTGTGTTATGTGGCGGATTCTGGCTCCCAACAGGCAGCTAACAGTAGCCTTCTGCTTGTCCTGCCTAGTGAGTGGGACATCAGTGTGCCTGACTATAGAGTCACCTATTACTAGTGTGTTAGGTATGTTATTTCCCCTTAAGGGCTTTGATTGTGTGACACACTGATACATGTATACATATTAACAAATGTTGATTTTATATGTATGCATTTCTTAGAAGTTGGTTGTCAGGAAATGTTACTTTCTCAGTTGCACAGCATTATTAACTGTCTTCAGAAGTGCTATTGCTACAACTGTTTTTTCCTTTACAGTCTTCTTTTGTAATTTTTGCATTGTCAATGACAAAGTGCTGTTAGCCTGTTAGCATGGCTCATACACACCAACAGGGGAGTGCTGGACACCAGTAGATGTGACTGGCACTTGCATAACATCGAATGTTCTGTGGTAAATGTGTACATGTGTTTCATGGACAGTTTATTTGATAGCACTTTTAGCATTTCACTAACAGTTTGTTTGCAAAATCTGTCACTTGCCTGTTGTTTTAGTGTGGGAGAGCCAAGTTCCATTTCTGTGTTGGCACAATCAAAATTGGCTATTATTACTCTCCTTGGTTTGGATCCAAACTTGCTTTGTGTGTGACTGTAGTATGTTACAACTGTATCATTTCTTCTTTACATGTGAATATCTCGACTGTTTTATGTTTTCTTTAGGTTACACTTATGTGTATTATCCTTCTGTTGTCTTTTATGACACTTAGGACTATGGCACCCGGATGTCCCTATCCCACATCATTATGGCAGCATTTAGGCAATATGGTGCCTTTCTGCTTGAGAGGGGACATAGGGATATGTATGGCAGAATGGAAATTTGGCAGCAGATAGTGGCTGATGTGAATGCAGTAGGTGGCCAGAGTAGGACATATTATCATGTTCACCACAGGGCCACTGTTATGATTTCATCAGCCCAGAGGTGAGCAGCTGCAGTCTCCTGCAACAAGATAAATTACCTGTGGGTGGTACCTTCTATAGAGCCACCACTGACACCAGATGAAGAGTTCCTGTACACTGTCAGGTTCCAGACAGCTCAATGGAAAGTGCACTACAGTATATCTTTGATATTGGTGCTGCTGTTTTAGAGAGGACAGCTATGTCTCAGGAGGAGACTCCAGTCAGGCTTGCCTATCTCAGTCATTAAATACATCGTGTATAGTAAAATACTGACAGGAATATGTAGGCTCTGTATAACATTAATTATTTTATTTGAAGGGTGATAGTTGTAAGACTGATACAGCCAACAACACATTCTGCTTGATTACACATGGGCTTGGGTTAAACATGTCATTCAAGTTCTTGGTAACAGAATCGTTAATGGACCTATAATGTGCAAATATCTAACTTCTGTGTTGCTGTTCATTGTGATGATGGTGTCCTTACTTTTTTTGCTTAACTTCTTCCAGGCCCATTCATCATAGGGAGCCTACAATAATTTGCACATAGTAAGCCAAACAATTTTATGCCAGTACCGATGGGCAGTTCAAAGAAATATTTATTATGTGGTGTAGCTGTCAGTACTGTTGTGTGTATTGCAGCACTGCCTGTAATATTGGCACCACTGCTAGTTTTTTAGCATTTATTGGACTATAGTAGTGTAGATATTGATTATTTTCCTGTGTTTGTTGCTTATTATCACAGGTGAGCCTGACAGTGGAAGTGTGGCACTCCTACCACCTGATGTAAAGTATCGGCAGACTCTGATGATGATAGTGGGCAGACAGAGACACAGTCAGGGGGTGCGGAGGTTGAATCTGACACTGAGGTTGACATGTAGCCATCCCTTCTAATTTCATCAGATACAGCCTGTAGGCCTATGCCAACCCATTCCAGTGAGCCTTCAGATATTGGACAGGTGGAGGGTGAGACACTCGATCAGGGTAGTGTGATTACTGTGACTTTAGTGCCTCTTGACTCTGGCCATAGGCAAAGTGTATGCGAGGTGCCACACAGGAGGGTTGTTAGGGGTGCTCAGAAGAGGTCTGCTTTCCATACTTCACCTGATCCAGGTGTGTCTTCCCATTCCACTCAATGTATGTTTAGGGCCATCATGGAGGCACAGACACATTCCAATAGGTCTTCCAGAGAACTGCTTAGGGTTGTAGATGTGGCTCAGGCTGACATGTGTGACTGCCACCAATATGTTGCCGATTCAATGAATCAGATGAACGGCACATTGGAATGGGTGGTGTCTCTGATGGAACATATGCTTGGAGGGTGATGGCATTTACATAGGCATGTCTGCCACATCATATGATGTTAGGCAGCATGGCTATGCCCAGTCATGCTTCCGTAGTGGCATTACTTCCACTGCTCCATCTGTGGTTGAGGTGTCCTTACCCAGATGTGGCAGAACATGGACTCACTGTCCTGGGCATACTCGTGAGGAGGGCTCGTCCAGCAGACATAGTCACCTTTAGGTAGCAGCAGTGTCTCTGGCCATGAGCATGGATGTGCCAGCGCAACTCTGCCAGAGTCAGTTCTTCTGGTCAGGAATGGCAGCAATGAACTGTCGCCTCTACCATGCATGACTCACACTTGTCTGCCATAACAGGTTGTAGAGCTAGCACAGTGCTTGGCTGTGTTCTTGCAGACACTGACACACCAATTTCATCTGGAGGGCCCATAAGGACACACACACATTACAGTTAAATGGGTTAGTTTGAAGGCTTAAAGCTCATTGCATTTCAGTGGACATTTTATACTTAATCCAAATGCCTGAAGTTTCTCTTACTTACTCACACACACTCTGACTACCTTTTGTTTTAGCCTAGTTAAATACTGGATATGCTGAAATGTTAATAACAAATGTCTGTATATATATATATATATATATATATATATATATTTATATGTATATATATATATATATATATATATATGGATGCCTATCAATAGACTGAGTTTTCAGAAATTCAAAATTCATATCATCAAGTTTCCGAAAACTCAAAGGTTTTATATGAAGATAGATGTACAGTGCAGAATGGGAAATTTACAATTTTCCTCACTGTCAGTGTGATCTCAGGGTTGATATATTTTATTTGCTTAGGGTGTGGAGGGGAGCTTGCACCTCACATAAAAAAGGTTTGTGTTTTTTGGATGTTCAAGTTTTTGGAAACTCGATCATATGGTCTCGACCATATGAATTTCGAGTTTCTGAAAACTCGAACCTCTGATAGGGATCATATATATATATATATATATATATATATATATATATATATATATATATCTACTTCACTTACCCAAAAAACACATGACTGATACTCACTTCGAGATGAATACACTGACAAACCAGAAGACTGACATCCAGAACACTGACATTCCCACCCGAGGTAAGTAACTGCTTGGTAATCCCAAAACCCCCCCAAAAAACCCAAAACTAAACCCACACCCCCCTAACTAAATATATCAACTCTGAGATCACTCTGCCATGGGGTAAGGGGCAAAGTTCAACAGGATGGCCAAGCGGTTACTTACCTCAGGTCGGAATGTCGGTGTTCTGGATGTTGATCATTTGGTTTGTTGGTGTATTCGTCTTGGTGAAGTGAATCTCGGCGATGTGGTTTTTCAGGTATGTAAAGTAGACTCATATATATATATATATATATATATATATATATATATTTATATATATATATATATATATATATATATATATATATATATATATATATATAGGTTCGATGGTTCGTAGGTAGGTGCTAGGCTATCTGCCCGAGGGCATTTACAAGCCTAGCCAGAGTGTGTCGGCTTTTGCCACCCCATTGATTAATTAACTGAGCCTCTGTCAAGCAGAGCCAATGAAGTGATCCCAGGGGTGTATTTTCTGTTACCCATCAACTCATCAAGGTTTCTCTTGAAGAGTGCTAGTGAGAGGCTCTGCCTGATGTAATTTGGAGTTTTGTTCCAAAGCATGGGGAGTCTCTGTGACAGGAATCTATCAATCCAGCATGTTCTATTTATTGGTGTGGCAAGGTTTAGCTCACTAGAGCGCATAGCTCATAGTGATTTGGATTTTTTTAGGTGGAGCATGTCCATCAATTCTGAGTTGGACATGGCTTTGTAAATCAGGCAGAGATCACCTCTGAGTAAGTGATATGCCACTGAGTACAGCTGGAGTTTTTTCAGTCGGGCTGCATAGGACATATGTTTGAGACCAGTAATCCTCTTGGTGAGGTACTTTTGTGGTCTTTCAAGCTGTTGGATGTGTCTTGTGACGTACATCCCAAATGGAGCATTGTACTCTATGATTGGTCTAATTAGTGATGAGTAGAGGGGCACTATAACCTCTTTATTTCTAGATGCGAACCCTTTAGTAATTAGATGGGCTACATAGAAGGATTTCCTAACTACTTTGGCAATATGATTGTCAAAGGAGAGATTACTAACTACCTGGATCCCCAGATCTCGTATTATCTCTTCTGTATTTAGGGGGCTGCCACCTATTTGGTAATTCGTGGGTGTTTTCTTTTTCCCAGACGGGATGACTATGCATTTTTTGGCATTTAGCTTGAGGCCATGACTTTGACACCAGGTGTTTGTCTCAGTAAGGCCTTTTCGGAGGATGTCCTTGTCAGCTGGAGAGTCAGTTATGGCTCCCAGTTTGCAGTCATCGGTGAACTTGGTTAGCCACAGTCCTCCTGTGTTTTCCTTTCCTTCTGAGAAGTATATGCTGAGCAGTAGAGGTCCCAGGTCTGAGCCTTGTGGGACACCACTTGTGACTGGTTTAGAGTCGGACCTGGAGCCTGCTATTCTTACCATGCGAGTTCTGTCTGTAAGCCAGATGGCAACCCATCCCATAACGTAGATGTTTATGTTTAGGCTGGTGAGTTTTTCTGTAATACCCGAGTGGGGAATGGTGTCAAAAGCCTTGGCGAGGTCAAGGTAGGCTGTGTGAACCACCCTTCTCTCATCTATGGCCTTGATGACTGTCTTGAAAAAATCATCCAGATTTAGTAGGCATGATCTGCCCTTAACAAAGCTGATCTGGGTCGGGTCAAGTGTTTGGAGGTTTCCAATGTCTTTGTTAATGAGTTCCATGATGATGCGCTCCATAGCCATGCTAGTCTAGTCAGGCTTATGGGGCAATAGTTACCAGGGCCAGTTGAGGCCCCTCCTTTGTGGAGAGGAATAACTGTTACTGTGCACCATTCTATGGGCATGTAGCCTCTGGAGAGGCTGAGGTTGAACAGCGTCTTTAGGTGGGGAGTTAGTTCATTCTGTAGTTCATGCAAGACGCAGCCTGGGACACCATCTGGTCCTATTGACACTGTGTTTTTGGCTTTTGAAAGGTCTGATTTTGCCTGTGCATCTGTGATTTTTGGGACACTACACTTTTTTGGTATTGTTGTGGGCCCTTTTGGAGGTGAGAGGGGGGTGAAGTTTGCACTGAATCTATCTGCCAGGATGTTGGCAATATCAGTAGGTTCGGTATATTTTGTGCTATTTTGCACTAGTTCAGTGCATATCTGTGAGTTGCCACATAGATTCTTAACATAGCTAAAGAAGGCTTTGTGGTTATCTTTTGAATCCTTGGCTATTCTTCTTTCGAAGTTAGCCTTGGATGATTTCATGAGGGACCTCAATTTCTTACTAATACTGATCAGGGATGTCTTTCCTTTTTGGGATTTGCTTTTTTTCTGAACTAGTTTCCTCCTTCTATTGTATAGCCTATTTATTACAGGGGTCAACCAAACTGGTTTCCTTCTCTTAGAGGAGTGAGTCTTGGGTTTGCTAGGGATGGCATAATCCATGCATCCTTGTAGGTGCTCATAGAATGCATTTGTAAAGGTTTCTGCATCTTGGGCAGTGTTATCCTTTAGTGTGGGGGCGGTGAAACATACCACCTCTCTCTTAAGTAAGGTGAAGTTTGCTTTAGAAAAGTTTTTTAGTGTGGTTTCCTTAGTTGGGGGTGGTGGTGGGGTGTGGACATCCAGAGTGATTAGTTTATGATCTGATCTAACCAGTGATGAGTTGACTTCCGGTTTGGAACACCTGTCGCCCATGTTGGTGATGACCAGGTTCAATATGTTTTCACCCCTGGTAGGGGAGTTTACCAGCTGATCCAGGGCATTTGAGTCAATGAATTCCAGGAAGCGCTGGGAGTGGGAATTTTTACTTGAGTAATTTTCCCAGTGAATGGTAGGGTTCATATGTTCATAGGTTAGTACTAAGCTAACTGCCCTTGCGAGACATTTTAAGCCTAGCCAATTATCCCTTGTGAGACTCAAACTCTGCACCTTGTATTTGTAAGGTAAACACCTTAACTATTAAGCCACCCTCCCAACCCCTTAAGCCACCCTCCCAACCGCCAAATATCAGGATGTTTGGTAGGACCTTCATGTTTTCCAGTGTCTCCAGAAAGGCGGAGTGGTGGTCCTGGGTTATGGAGGGTGATCTGTAGCAGGCCACAATTTGCATTGCAGATTTGCCTGATGTTAGTTGCACATGGATGATCTCAGAGGTATCATGCTGTGCCACTAACCTGGAGGTGTAGGTATCCTTGATGAATATGGATACACCCCCTCCTTTTGTGTTTCAATCCATGTTCTGTGGCCAAAACGTGTCATATAAGTTGTAGCCCGGTAGTGCTAGGGTGCTCTCAGGAGCCTTGAACCAGGTTTCAGTTACTACACAGATGTCGACATTCTCCATACTGAGGAGTGCTTCAAGTGCGTGCATTTTGAGATTTAAACCCCTGGTATTGAGTAGCATAACCCTCAGTTTTTTGTTAATTGTGCTGTTTCCAGAGGTTGGTTTGACTTTTGAGCCTTGCCTAAAAATGGCACTATGGGGGCAGCAAGAGCCATGGCCAGTATTCGAAAGCCTAGGGGTGACAGGTGGAAGTCATCTTCTGCGACGCAACGCGGCTTGTCGAGCATGTTGTCCCAGGCTGACAGACACTGGATCCCCTTTGAATGACACCAGAAGCTTAGTTATTTGTTAAAATTGATCATTTTTTCTTTATACTGAGGTATCATTCTTGGTGAGGGCAGGATGCTGCTCAGGGTCAGGGTCATACCAGCCTGGGCTACATGATCAGAGAGCTCTTCAATGTCTCTTTTCATGTAGTTCAGGGAGGTATGTCTCAGGTCATTCACACCAACATGAACAATGACAGAGTCATATTTGTACTTGTTCTGGAATGACCTGAGTGCTTGTGTTATGTAGCAGATTCTGGCTCCCGACAGGCAGCTAACAGTAACCTTCTGCTTGTCCAGCCTAGTGAGTGGGACATCAGTGTACCTGACTATAGAGTCACCTATTACTAGTGTGTTAGGTATGTTATTTTGCCTTAAGGGCTGTGATTGTGCAGCACACTGATACATGTATAGATATTAATAAATGTTGCTTTTATATGTATGCATTTTTTAGAAGTGTACTGATGGTATAGGCATGGTTGTCAGGCCATGTTACTTTCTCAGTTGCACAGCATTATTAACTGTCTTCAGAAGTGCTATTGCTACAACTGTTTTTCCCCTTTACAGTCTTCTTTTGTTATTTCTGCATTGTCAATGACACAGGGCTGTTAGCTTGCTAGCATGGCTCATACACGCTGCTAGGGGAGTGCTGGCCACCAGTAGATGTGACTGGCACTTGCATAACATCGAATGTTCTGTGGTAAATGCGTACATGTGTTTCATGGACAGTTTATTTGATAGCACTTTTAGCATTTCACTAACAGTTTGTTTGCAAAATGTGTCACTTGCCTGTTGTTTTAGTGTGGGAGAGCCAAGTTCTATTTCTGTGTTGGCACAAACAAAATTGGCTATTATTACTCTCCTTGGTTTGGATCCAAACTTGCTTTGTGTGTGACTGTAGTATGTTACAACTGCGTCAATCCTTTTTTACATGTGAATATCTTGACTGTTTTATGTTTTCTTCAGGTTACACTTATGTGTATTATCCTTCTGTTGTATTTTATGACACTTAGGACTATGGCACCCAGATGTCCCAATCCCACATCATTATGGCAGCATTTAGGCAATATGGTGCCTTTCTGCTTGAGAGGTGACATAGGGATATGTAGGGCAGAATAGAAATTTGGCAGCAGATAGTGGCTGATGTGAATGCAGTAGGTGGCCAGAGCAGGACATATTATCAGGTTCACCATAGGGCCACTGATATGATTTCATCAGTCCAGAGGTGAGCAGTTGCAGTCGCCCACAACAAGATAAATTACCTGTGGGTGGGACCTTCTACAGAGCCACCACTGACACCAAATGAAGAGTTCTTGTACGCTGCCAGGTTCCAGATAGCTCATTGGAAAGTGCACTACAATATATCATTGATATTGGTGCTGCTGTTTCAGAGAGGGCAGCTATGTCTCAGGAAGAGGCTCCAGGCAGGCTTGCCTATCTCGGTCATTAAATACATCTTGTATAATAAAATGCTGACTGGAATATGTAGGCTCTGTATAACATTAATTATTTTATTTGAAGGGGGATAGTTGTAAGATTGATTGTTAACAACACATTCTGCTTGATTACACATGGGCTTGGGTTGAACATGTCATCCAAGTTCTTGGTAACAGAATCGTTAATGGACATATAATGTGCAAATATCTAACCTCTGTGTTACTGTTCATTGCGATGATGGTGTCCTTACTTTTGTTGCTTAACTTCTTCCAGGCCTATTCATCATAGGGAGCCTACAATCATTTGCACATAGTAAGCCAAACATTTTATGTCAGTACCGATGGGCAGTTCAAAGAAATATTTATTATGTGGTGTGGCTGTCAGTACTGTTGTGTGTATTGCAGCACTGCCTGTAATATTGGCACCACAGCATATATTGGACTATAGTAGTGTAGATATTGATTCATTTCCTGTGTTTGTTGCTTATTATCACAGGTGAGCCTAACAGTTGAAGTGTGGCACTCCTACCACCTGATGTAAAGTATCTGCAGACTCTGATGATGATAGTTGGCAGAAAGAGACACAGTCAGGGGTGCGGAGGTTGAATCTGCCACTGAGGTTGACATGTAGCCATCCCTTCTAATTTCATCAGATACAGCCTGTAGGCCTATGCCAACCCATTCCAGCGAGCCCTCGGATATTGGACAGGTGGAGGGTGAGACACTCGATCAGGGTAGTGTGATTACTGTGACTACCAAAGTGTAGGCGAGGTGCCACACAGGAGGGTTGTTAGGGGTGCTCAGAAGAGGTCTGCTTTCCATCCTTCACCTGATCCAGGTGTGTCTTCCCATTCCACTCAATGTATGTTTAGGGCCATCATGGAGGCACAGACACATTCCAATAGGTCTTCCAGAGAACTGCTTAGGATTGTAGATGTGGCTCAGGCTGACATATGTGACTGCCTCCAATATGTTGCCGATTCAATGAATCAGATGAACGGCACGTTGGAATGGGTGGTGTCTATGAATAAACATATTCTGGGAATGGAGATGGCATCCCCATAAGCATGATGTTAGGCAGCATGGCCATGCCCAATCATGCTTCCGTAGTGGCATTACTTCCACTGCTCCATCAGTGGTTGAGTAGTCCATATCCAGATGTGGCAGAACATGGAGTCATTGTCCTGGGCATACTCATGAGGTAGGCTTGTCCAGCAGACATAGTCACCTTCAGGTAGCAGCAGTGCCTCTGCATGGGCATGGATGTGCCAGTGCACCTCTGCCAGAGTCAGTTCTTCTGGTCAGGGTTGGCAGTGATGAACTGTCACCTCTACCATGCATGGCTCACACCTGTCTGCCATAACAGGTTGTAGAGCTTGCAAAGTGCTTGGCTGTGTTCTTGCAGACACTGACACACCAATTTCACCTGGAGGGCCCATTAGGACACACACACACATTACAGTTAAATGAGTCAGTTTGAAGGCTTAAAGCTCATTGCATTTCAGTGGACATTTTATACTTAATCCAAATGCCTGATGTTTCTCTTACTTACTCACTCACACTGACTACCTTTTGTGTTAGCCTAGGCCTCCTGCCACCCCCCAACACCCTGTGCAAATGATGATAACTGTGCCATATCTTTGTTTTCTATCTTTTGGATTCAGGGATGCATAACTGTTTTGTCTGATGCTCAGGGTGCATAGCTGACTTACTGCTTAGTATATATGTGTTTACAATTCTGGTTTGCTAATTTTACTGCTTTCTTATGGGTTTTTGTAATGTCTGCATATCTCATAAACTCTTACAGCAGCAAAACTGGTCCATGCTATAAATAAAACTGAGACAAAAGGATGAAGAATAGGAAGACTTTTTAAATTATTTGGTCTTACAAACATAGACATTTGTTAGAATGATAGTTTTTCCATCAGTACATTTCAGATTGTTCTGATGGATATGAAGTCTGAAACTGAAATGTGTCATTACTTTTAAACGTCTCTCTTTCATGATTTAACAGTACAAAAATATGAGGCCAAAATGAGGACATATCTTGACCATCAGTACTTTTGTGAAGTATGAATGTGTGCATCTTTGATGCATGTGGCCTATTACAGGATAGAGGACACATGTATTCACATAAGTCTCT
This sequence comes from Protopterus annectens, assembly GCF_019279795.1. NCBI lineage: Eukaryota > Metazoa > Chordata > Ceratodontiformes > Protopteridae > Protopterus > Protopterus annectens. Next base: position 1,384,149,708 of record NC_056744.1, on the reverse strand, counting down.
GCTGTCACATGTTAAAGTCATTGCTATACAAATCACCCAACTTTTAATTACTTACATTACCAAGTAACAGCATGCAAGGATATGATATTCATTTGTATTATTACACAATTCTGGTTTAACACTCCAGGTTCAGCACTTACCTTGTACATCCAGCAATTGCTACAGTTTTTGTTTAGGGCTGAGTCTGTCTGATGCTAGCATTACACAGCCATTACATGGGTAGGCAAAGGTAGTGAGCATTGCTTGGCATCAGAGTTAATATATGTATGTGAGTAAGATGCAGGTTTTAGCTCCTTAGGTGGTGAGTGAGTGTACTATGTGCTGTCGTTTAGCCAATGTGAGAGCCTATTCAGCATGCCTACATCTGCCTACACCCATAGCAGCTGCTGGTTCCCTCTCTGACTCCTCACCTGCTTGTGGCAGTGGTGAACTTGCCATCAGTGGTGGGATGTGTGCTCCTTCCCCTTGTTGATCTTGCTGAAGCTGTTTTCTCAGGATGATATTGTGAAGCATGACACAGTCAGTGAAGATTTCTATACATGTACATGGGTTATACTGCAGGTCTCCCCCAGATGTATCTAGGGAGTGGAACCATGAATTCAGCAGCCTAAACACCTGCTCTATGATATTTCTGGTTTGAGTGTGTGCCTTATTAAGACATTCTTCATCAGGTGTGTTTGCATTTCTGATGGACATCATTGGCTATGGTTCCAGTGCATATCCTGCATCACCCAGTAAATGACCCTGTGGGATATCACCCCTAGTGAATATCTGATACAGTTGGGAGGTGTGCCAGATATGTGAATTGTGGTAACTGCCTGGGCTGCAGCACATACATTTTAAATGATTCCCTTAGCATTACACATGGCCTGGCAGTTAATGGAGGGGGAGCCCTTTCTATTAATGTAAAGCCTACCCTGTTCCATGGGTGGTACCTCGAGTTCTATATGCGTACAATCTTTTGCACCCAGTATTTCCAGGTAGCATGCTACAGGGTCGAACTCTTGCATATTTGTGGCCCTGTCCTCAGGAGTATGGGTAAAATATATTTGGTGATGGGCATGTTGTAGCACAGCATTCAGAAATTGATGGAGGATTCTGGATGCTGATACCTGTGAAACTCCCCAGCATGTCTCCTGATGGTCTCTGAAAGGTTCCTGCAGCTAAAATTCTAAGGGTTACACATATCTTAGTCTCCACTGGTACTGGTTCCCCCTGGTTTGCCCTGGGTATGAGTTGAGGACGACAGAGGTTGCAGAGTTCCTGTAGTATGTCTCTTTTTTACCCTGCAGCACTCTACAATTTCTACATCATGCAGATTATGACAAGTTTAACCTGGGTCTGAAAACTCTTCTGCTTCTTGGCCATAGTCTGTTAGCAGCAGCAGTGTAGACTTCAGCCTCTTGCATATGGACATGAATTAAAGCAACAGCAGCGCCTAACATTCTTTCTATGTAAAATCCTTTCTGTGGCTGTATTCTAATAGGTTTTGCAATTCACAAGAAAAAAACAGCACTGAGTCTACATGGTTTCTTTATAGCTTGTTAAACAGATCCTCCATCTTGGATTGGTTGATTAGCATACAGTTCAGCTGCTTACGCTGCAATTAACATACCACGGTGTTTACTGTAGTTGCGCTGCTCTAAACACCATGTATAGCTGCTTACTGAATACAACACTGTGGGTTATCATGTTACCATGTAGGCTTTATTGAATCCAGCCCATTATCTGATTAGTGATGCTGACAATGGCTTGTAGTAGATGATTTTGACAATACATGGCTTTGGTCTAATCCATTAATACTTGAGAATGTTATTGGTTTTGGTGTAGTTCAGTGACTTATTTATCCAATTAGATATTTGCCCTCAAATTATTTATTACTACTTGACTGGGTTCTCTCTTCTCCTGGGTTAATTGTATAAAGTTGTGAAGTACAGTTTAAAATCACAAATGATTCTTTGCATGTTGTTTTGCATTAGAAGCACTGTTATCAGTGACATTTTGTCTAGAAAAGCAGTTTAAAATTGTACAGATTTATCTGCAGATGGTGAATGTAATTACTTAACTTTAAAAAAAATTGGAGTGAGTTTTATTTAACTGAAGTTATATATTTGGAATGCAAGATTTTGAAAAATCATTTTAGCTGTAGTAGACTTTTTTGCTCATGTCATGTTTTAACTCATTTTCATAGCTTAGTAGTTTTCCTGCTGAATGGAAAAAAATGAACATTGTACCTATATTTGAAAAGGTGAGCAACATTAGTTTAAAAAAAAATCATTGTATTAGTCTCCAAACTCCAATCCCTGGTTTCAGTCAGCTGAATTTTTTATCTGGAGGTTAATGACTTTCAAGGCAGCTTTCATTGTGGTTTCAAAAAAAATAATCTGCAATTATTGCAAAGATAATTTGGGCTAAATTAATAGATTCTATTTATATGTTTTTATTATCTGGGACTGTTTACAGATTTATCAAAACCATCCGTACACATTTAACTAATTTAGGTGGTGGTATAGCATACTGTTAAAAAAGCATTTTCATGTCTTTCAAACAGAAAATATTATAAGAAAGTGGGTCAGCATTTCTCTGGTTTTCTACCCCTTGGATCACTTTTTCTTTTTGATTCGAATAACTATCATAAATAATGTTAAGTTAGATTCCATTTTTTTTTAGTTTATAGTAATGATGTTAGCTATATTCGACTGAGTACTTTACAGAATAATTTTAAGCTTTATAATGAATATGACGTGTAATATTATGTATAGGGCTTACACTTAATGTCACCTTGTCTTTCAAAAAGCATATCAGTAATATGTGCACACTAGTACTTAGATTAGTTATGTTATACTGAAACAAAAAAAAATGTCAGGCAGTACATTACTTTGATCAGTTTCTAATAATGATGTTACTTTTTACTCTGCATGCAATAGAAGTTATTTTACTAAACCTATGGTATTGTGTAAGGTTAACAAATCTTATTTGGCCCATCACTGTGAATTATTTAAGAGAGCAAAGGTATTACTGCTTGACCTGTTAATTATTGGCTATCAGCACTGAATTACAAGGTGTTTCACCTTGAAGTTCTTAGTTCTTTATCACATCGTTATGATATATCGCTTTTAAGGAGCAAGAAGGTTATTTGATCTGCCATAGAGAATACCTCCCTTTTCAGCAAGAATAAAGCTCAGAAATGTTTTACAGAGAGACTATTTTAATAATCTATTTATCATGTCCTGGATTTATGTTTAAGAATTTGTTTTCCAAATATTTAATGTTTTTTTATTTAAATTGCTTATAATATTTTTATTCTTTGGAGATCAATTAACCAGTCAGTGCTAACAGTATGAGTTTAAACAAGGTCCATCTAGATCAGTACCCAACTAGTTAACAAATACAAATAAATAAATGAACCTTAAAATGTTATTATTATGTAGCAAACTTACAAATAAAATAATGAATATTAAACACTAAAGATTAATACTCTAGGTCTTCAGTATTCCTACTCTCAGGTTCTTCTTTTCCCTTAAACTGAGATTTTCTTTTCTCAGTTCATACATAATATGCTGATTCTCCAAAAATGCTTCAATTTGCATTACTCCGTAATGAAAGGTGATTTATATTACACTGACTGCTAGGTAGAGAAAGGGATAAAATGGCTTAGCCAGATATTCCTTACCTTCGTTTAATGCCAGTCTATTTGTTTCATGTATCTGACACTTTATTTACTGTTGCTTGTAGAATCTCTTGTTGATATTATTAAAGCTAATATAATGGCAGCATACTGACATCTGAGTAAAGGAGACTGTATGTTATATAAGTATATAGTGGTCAAAGTTACAAGAAATTATATGTTTACAAGGTTTTGGGATGTACTCTAAAGGAACCATGTGTTATGGATAAAATATTAAATGTAAACTGAAGTTTATCAGAAAAAGTTTTATAATATTTTCAGGGACATATAACAGTCTCTTTTTGATGTTTTGGAAAATATAGCATGCAGTGATTTCTGCTTGGGACTCTAGATTCAGTAATTTACCTTATGAAATAACAATAAACATTTGTAGATGTCTCAAAACTAGTAACAGTTTAAAAATCACAATACAGTGGCAGTGTGTTCATACTGATGTATCTTTTCAAATTCTTTTTACTCTTTTTCATGTAGTCTAGCCGAATACAAAGGCTGAAACAGGCAGGAGAAGTTTTCTTGCTGCAGATTATCGAAACAGGATCATATGCTGGTATTGTTGCCTTTGAATATTCTGCATCTATTAGGAAAAACCTGCTGCTTATAGACAGTGATACAAGTCGAAACAATCTTGTAGCAGCCCTGCCTACAACAGCAGGTGGTGGGACAAATATCTGTAGTGGAGTTCTCAAAGGCTTTGAGGTGAGACCATAATTAAACTAAGTTTAAAAGTAATATGTATGTTCATTTTTAATGTCTTTATACTTCTAGTGCAAACTGCCATTATCACATACGGAAAGGAAACTTGATTGCATTGTTATTATCTAACTTATCCAATTGTTCTGTTCCCCAGACTCCAGTAATTCATCCTGTTGCTTGTTTTCTTTCTCACACGTTCTCTCTCATAAGAAATCGCAGCTCTTATTTATGGTATAATGCAGACGTTTTTGTAATGCCCTTTCTATTGTCTGTGTGCAGAGGTATACAATGGTTTGAGCATGCCAAACTTATATAGGACATTTTAACCCACTTGAAGACCCATATTCCTAACTATATCATTGCTTCATCCAGTGTGTCCCTTGTCACCATCAGAGATATTAGAGATACAAATGTGGTGGAATACATTCTTTCTTTCTTTCTTTCTTTCTTTCTTTCTTTCTTTCTTTCTTTCTTTCTTTCTTTCTTTCTTTCTTTCTTCCTTCCTTCCTTTATTCCCCTTACCTTTGGGAGGACAGTAGCAGGCTAAACTTCTCATATCCCCCACCACTAGGCTACCATCTGTTGGCTGATCCACTGCTTGATCTTAGTTGATAAGTGACAAATAATAACTTCACCAGTGGGTCTGTTATGTATTACTATAGATGGGCCCATCAAAGCATACATTAGCCTTTTGGGGTGTTTACCCAGGTACGACTTTTCTATTCCTCCTTGAATAACTGAGGTAAGGTTTAAGGGTGTGTACAAGGCATAAATGGCCGCATGGCCCAGGTGCCTTGGATTTTCTATGATTTTTATGATTTCTCTGATGCTGATCTCCATGCATACACCTGAAGTCAGTTTCAGCTACACATACTGGTAGCTAATATGGATATTAGATTTTGTGCCAATCATATCTGTGTCTTTTAATCATGGAAATAGTTTAACTGTTATTTTCTCCCAACATTACATACTATAATTTCATGAAATAAAACATTTATTTTGCACAGTACTTAAAAACTAAATCAATATTTATGATCTACCCTGAACTTAAAATGATCTGACATATATCCTAAATGCCCCAGTACCATTGTCACTGTATTGACACTGATTAGGAATAGGCTGTAAGTATTATTTTTCATTGATCTCTGACTTTCTGCCTGTGCCTTGTTTCAGTCAATGTTCTACTGTTTACCTTCCTTTCCCGGGATGTTCAACATCAAGTCCAATGTTGGAAGACTAAGATTTTCTATCATTTTGGTTCTTTTCCTCTTTGCTCATTAACTAATTTTAATCCTGGATTTTAAGTAATGCTCATCTTCTGCTCCTGGTGGTCTGTGTTCTGATGACCTGCTACCACTCCAGCCTAGAGGAAAATATCCAAGCCTCCCTACCTTCTACCCTGTAGTTTTCATTACTCAACTAATGTACATACTTATTCATACAAATTGATGTATTTTCCTGAAACAAATTACATAAATTTATGCTTTTGTCATTTATGTTATTAACTTGCATGATGTTGTATACTGTAAGTCAATTTAAAAATATGCATTTTGGAGCCTTACTTCATGGTGCCCCTGTGAAAATGGGTTTTTGCTCAGATGGACTATTCCAATTAACAAGGGGAATAAATATAAATACATTTTAAATAAATATTTTTAGCAGTGTCTGGATCTCTGCATAAAATGACAAATTGTGCCATTGCAAAGACAAAAGGCAGATGAAACAAAATGCATTGAAGAATCTCGTAACATGTGCAACAAGCATACATCCAAACGTATTGATATGCAGCATTCACGCCATGACAACAGCAAAACCAAATACTTATCTTTCAATATATTTCTATAGGGAAAGAGACTTGACACTACCCAGGTAAGGGGCATCACTCCCATTCAGCTCTAACTGAACATAGCTATGTGGTCCTCCTGTTTTAGAGGAAATAGGAGCATGATACTTACTTTACATATTCCTCTGCAGTACCCAACCAAGTACACATTATTGGCATCAGAACTTGCTATACTATAGGGGACAGACAGGCAGACACCAAATGCTGTCTTACAATTATTTATTAGCATCCTGCCAGACAAAATATTTATTTTTACTGCATTTACAGTGGCTATGAGAAAAACAAATAATTTAGTGAATTCAGATTAGGAAAAAAAATCTGTTTCAGACTTTATATCTGTACATTATATAAATAATCTACAGTTCCCAGTTTTTGTAATAGTTAGATATTTCAACTACCAGATTCATAAATTTGAAGGTATTCATCTTGGTTAAGCAAAGCAAAATAATTACTGTTTTAAAGGGATATAATTATTAGGTTGGTATATGCATTCTCTGTCTGTTCTCCTTTCATATAGAATGAATGCATTAGGAAATAAATAATCTGTACACAGGTGAACAGTTAACAAATGCATCACTTATAGTCACTGTTATTTTTCACAAGATCAGAAAAATATCAGATTAAAAAAGAATACCATTCATAAATTAAGCTTGTTACCAGATTTAGATAATCTGTTACATCCAATCAGCAAACAAAATAAACTAACAGCAACAGCAAAGTAATCAGAAACATCTTTGTCCATTAATCCTGCTCTATTCCTCTTCAGCAGGTAGTATTCATTTTTAAGCAACATCATCAGTATACCCCCAGCATGAACTGAATATGAACATTTCCTGTCTCAATTTTACAAGCTCTGGAATGAGCCAACATTCCCTTCATGCAACCTTTACTATCATCCAAGCCTTTCCATAATAAGAAAACATTTATGTATTTTAATTTATTAGTTATTCCTTCTTCCTTTTTTATGTAGTGCCAAGAAGTAGTATTGATTTCTAGCAGTATAGCCTAATATTTGCATTTACAAAAATAATCTTTTTTTAAATAAACATTATAATTGTCCTTTATTCAGCATTCGTTGCATCATTCTTTATATATTTTATGCATTTTTCTAAACTATTGCATTTTGTCTGACAATCTTACTTAAAAAGAGCTGCCAGAACACCCTGATGAAACTAGAATGAACACATTTAGCATTACTGTGTTAAAAAAAGAAAATGATTTATTAACAAAAGTAAAATCATCTCTGCTGTACATACCTGGTCACCAGCAGTAGTTCTAAACAGTTTTATGCTTCTAGTATCGGTAATAAAACTTTCTGAAGGAAAGGGGATAAAATGTTACTCTTTTCTCCATTTGCATGTAGTATACTCTCAAGAAAAACAAAAAATGTAAAGTGGATTTACAGCAATGCTATGTCTCTTACCACTACTCAGTATGAAATATGTGCTACTCTACTATATTCAATATATGTATTATAGTACTCTAATATATTCAATGTATTTATTATAGCTAGGTATGATTATAGCCAGTATATGTGCCTCGCAATTTTACATGTAATAATTTAGGGCATATAAACATAGTCAGGCTAAAATACATTGACCAATATGCAGTTTTCTGGACACTCTTGCCTTTACATACAGTTTGCCAGTGTAAAAAATAAAAGATTATCAGTC
>NC_056744.1:1384130736-1384141311 GCF_019279795.1 Protopterus annectens | reverse complement strand
CCTGCATCTTGTCAAGCCTGTACGTAAGACACAGGTCCATACATACTAATCTACAAGCATACCATTGTACAATATAACACCAGTGGGTAGTGTAATAACACATGTAAGGGACAGACCACTACAGTGACTATGAATGTTGTGAAAACTACAAGGATTTATTAGTTGTTAATTGAACTCTCTCTCTCTCTCACCCCTACCATATGTGCAAAAATAACCAATTTACACAATTCATTTGGTATGTCTACACTCCTAACCTTTGTTGGGACATATGTCATATTGGTTTATAAATATTCACATCTGTTTCTATGCATGTGCCATGTTACAATACTCCCATATTGGTGTCCTGTTGCCATCAATGAAACCTGCATGTTGTTACAACGGTCACTGTTTACCCATATATGCATGTGTTCTGCTTGCTCTGCAACTATCACCGAATGTCAACTGAGGGTACAACACTTGAAAATAGCAACACCAAAACCCACAGTAAAAACCACGATTCACACTGTTGAGTAAAATAAGAACCGAATGTTCTTTATTACAAAACTCCTGTACAGACAATGGTTAAGCGCTTTCATGTAGTAGTACACTTCATCAGAACAAAGTACAGAACTGAGGAAACATTTTTAACAGAAAAAAAACGCCAAAATTAATTGGTAAATGCAACGCCCTTTCATTTAAAAAGACAATACACAAATTTAATAGTAACAATTCATTAAAAATAAACTACCCTTATCTAAATCAACTGTTCCAATAAATATAATATAAACTTTGTTGAACAATTAAAAGCAACAGTTTAAAACTTCATCAGTGCAATATAAAAAAAATATGCTTTGTCAAAATAATTCTAGACAGTTGTGCAGTAATACAATATGCCTATGCAAGAAAATAATAAAAACACAAACCAAACCTGCTGTGAAGATTATCAAAACCACTAATAATGAAATGGTTACAAGTGAAAATAAAAATGAAAATAACGTTGACCAGTGCCCCTATGTAGCAGTACAGCCTGTTTGTCATACAATAATTACTGTTACCAAAATATTAAATACATAAGTTGAAACATACTTTTTCCTGAGGAACTGTGAATCAATAAACATCAAACTTTCCTAATCAATGGCTTAGTAGGAATCATCTCATTTAAACCAGGAAAACTGGCTGCATTCAACTTAAGTTGCCATTTGATTTCCTTCTCTCCCACTATGCTCTTGATGTCACCACCCCTAGGGTTGGCCCTTACAATTTCCAAAATTGCAAATTTAAATCTCGTACAAGTGTTGCTGTTGTTAATGTGCCGAAATAAGGCATTATTGGCATCTTTTTTCCTCATACAGTATGTATGATCGTATATCCTGTTTTTTAGTTGCCTGTCGGTTTTACCGACATAAAAACAGGGACATGTGCAACACATTGCTAAATAGACCAAGTGACTGGACTGACAATTCCCATTGATAAACCAAATGTTGTTCCTGTTAACATTCTTAAGGGTACAACAAACATCCTCACATATAAAGGCACATTGGGAACAACAACCACATTTCTTTGTACCACCATTCTTGATGTTGTTATGCAGAGCTAACTTATTAGCCTTCAGTTCAATAAGATTGAAGCTGTGACAGTAATAATTTATCCTTTTCAGCTAACACCAACAACATTGTCAACACACAAGGGGATATTAAAGTGTACAATTACACCACTTACCAAGTTACTAAAGAACTTTTTTTGGTATTTACAAAAGGGATGAAATTTATTCCCGGTCAAACCTTTGATTTGGTTGACACCTTAGTTGAATTCAAACTATTCCTCAGGAAGTTGAACCTGGGTGTGTTTTTTCATGACCAGTCAGGCAACATTACGTTTAGGAACAGACTTAAAAAAAGAAGCACTTTTACACCCCCTATCCACAAAACCTTATTGTCCTTTGAAAATGTAGTTACCCAGCAACTTTATGCTTTGTTTAATCAAACAAGGAATTACACCTTTCATGGTAAGGACGATAGACTAGTGAGAGATATTCTGGACACCTTAAGTGCAAATAACACATAGGGGGGGTGGCATTGTGCTGTATGACCAAAATGCTTATATAGCGAAAATATTTGAAATTCTAAACAATACCACCCAGTACGAGGTTTCTAGCCTCAATCAGGTCAACATAGCCCACCACAGGATTGATCTATTTTTGGAAGAATTTCTGTTGGATGGCAGAATTGACGAGGACCTATACAAATTTTTGAAGGTGGATTTTCCCCAACTAGCTACCATCTTTGGAATTCCCAAGGTGCACAAAGATGTGGCAAATCCACCTTTTAGACCTATTATTGCAGGTAGCTATAGCAAAACCTTTCAGTTTGGCAGAGTTGTTGACTGCTGGTTGAAGCACATTATTGACAGGACCCAGCATATTATCAGAGACTCTTGGGAATTCCTAGGTATTTTTTCAAAAGACCTGTGGTCTTCTGATATGACCTTTGTCACGGTCGACATAAAAGACCTTTTTTCCTGTATCCCCAAGGACGAAGGGTTACGATTTACATCTTGCTTGAGGAAGCACAGTGGATTCAGCTGGGAGAAGGTACAGCTTACCGCTGAATTCACAGAGATTGTCATTGACAACAATTACATCTTTTTTGAAGGCGAGTATTATCGTCAAATCTCAGGTGGCTATGGGGGCAGCTTGTGCCCCATTTATGCCAACCTTGTGCTTTTGGATTGGGAAGAAGAGGTTGTTTTACACAGTGAATGGATGGAATACATTGCTTGTTATGTCCGTTATTTGGACGACTTGTTTATTTTGTGGAAGGGGGACACTACTCATTTATCCAATTTTATGGACTATATTAATCAGTCAACTACTTATTTAGAGTTCACATACCAACACCACAGCGTTGGTATTAGTTATTTGGATGTTTTTTTATATAGTGATGGTGAATCTTTCCAATCCAAAATATTCAGGAAAGATACATTCAGTAATGGTTATCTTGCAAATAACACAAGGGGGGTGGCATTGTGCTGTATGACCAAAATGCTTATATAGCGAAAATATTTGAAATTCTAAACAATACCACCCAGTACGAGGTTTCTAGCCTCAATCAGGTCAACATAGCCCACCACAGGATTGATCTATTTTTGGAAGAATTTCTGTTGGATGGCAGAATTGACGAGGACCTATACAAATTTTTGAAGGTGGATTTTCCCCAACTAGCTACCATCTTTGGAATTCCCAAGGTGCACAAAGATGTGGCAAATCCACCTTTTAGACCTATTATTGCAGGTAGCTATAGCAAAACCTTTCAGTTTGGCAGAGTTGTTGACTGCTGGTTGAAGCACATTATTGACAGGACCCAGCATATTATCAGAGACTCTTGGGAATTCCTAGGTATTTTTTCAAATGACCTGTGGTCTTCTGATATGACCTTTGTCACGGTCGACATAAAAGACCTTTTTTCCTGTATCCCCAAGGACGAAGGGTTACGTAGATTTACATCTTGCTTGAGGAAGCACAGTGGATTCAGCTGGGAGAAGGTACAGCTTACCGCTGAATTCACAGAGATTGTCATTGACAACAATTACATCTTTTTTGAAGGCGAGTATTATCGTCAAATCTCGGGCGTGGCTATGGGGGCAGCTTGTGCCCCCATTTATGCCAACCTTGTGCTTTTGGATTGGGAAGAAGAGGTTGTTTTACACAGTGAATGGATGGAATACATTGCTTGTTATGTCCGTTATTTGGACGACTTGTTTATTTTGTGGAAGGGGGACACTACTCATTTATCCAATTTTATGGACTATATTAATCAGTCAACTACTTATTTAGAGTTCACATACCAACACCACAGCGTTGGTATTAGTTATTTGGATGTTTTTGTATATAGTGATGGTGAATCTTTCCAATCCAAAATATTCAGGAAAGATACATTCAGTAATGGTTATCTTGATTTTACTAGTAATCACCCCTACTCCCAGAAACGCAGTATAATCAAGGGGCAGTGTATTCGTGCTGCTAGGATGACCTCTGATCGAAAGAATATGGAGTCTGAAATTGACTTTATTGGGGGAATGTTCAAGGAGAAAGGGTATCCAATTGAGTTGATTAAGGATGTGACACAGTATGTGGTACAAGAGTGGGGCAAGAAGTATACCCCACTATTAGGAAAGGGTTCTATTTCATTGGGACAAGTTTCATCCAATAATAACAGAAGCGATGGGCAGTATTCCAAAGCGTTTATTCTTAAATATGGCAAACATGTTGGCCATGTTAAAAACATTGTTACAGCTAATTGGAACATCATTACCAGTGATGAGACAATTAAAGAATTTGTTTGTGACAGGCCATCGTTTGTGTACAAAACAGGGGCAAATATTAAAAATCTTATTGAACTGAAGGCTAATAAGTTAGCTCTGCATAACAACATCAAGAATGGTGGTACAAAGAAATGTGGTCGTTGTTCCCAATGTGCCTTTATATGTGAGGATGTTTGTTGTACCCTTAAGAATGTTAACAGGAACAAAATTTGGTTTATCAATGGGAATTGTCAGTCCAGTCACTTGGTCTATTTAGCAATGTGTTGCACATGTCCCTGTTTTTATGTCGGTAAAACCGACAGGCAACTAAAAAACAGGATATATGATCATACATACTGTATGAGGAAAAAAGATGCCAATAATGCCTTATTTCGGCACATTAACAACAGCAACACTTGTACGAGATTTAAATTTGCAATTTTGGAAATTGTAAGGGCCAACCCTAGGGGTGGTGACATCAAGAGCATAGTGGGAGAGAAGGAAATCAAATGGCAACTTAAGTTGAATGCAGCCAGTTTTCCTGGTTTAAATGAGATGATTCCTACTAAGCCATTGATTAGGAAAGTTTGATGTTTATTGATTCACAGTTCCTCAGGAAAAAGTATGTTTCAACTTATGTATTTAATATTTTGGTAACAGTAATTATTGTATGACAAACAGGCTGTACTGCTACATAGGGGCACTGGTCAACGTTATTTTCATTTTTATTTTCACTTGTAACCATTTCATTATTAGTGGTTTTGATAATCTTCACAGCAGGTTTGGTTTGTGTTTTTATTATTTTCTTGCATAGGCATATTGTATTACTGCACAACTGTCTAGAATTATTTTGACAAGGCATATATTTTTTTATATTGCACTGATGAAGTTTTAAACTGTTGCTTTTAATTGTTCAACAAAGTTTATATTATATTTATTGGAACAGTTGATTTAGATAAGGGTAGTTTATTTTTAATGAATTGTTACTATTAAATTTGTGTATTGTCTTTTTAAATGAAAGGGCGTTGCATTTACCAATTAATTTTGGCGTTTTTTTTCTGTTAAAAATGTTTCCTCAGTTCTGTACTTTGTTCTGATGAAGTGTACTACTACATGAAAGCGCTTAACCATTGTCTGTACAGGAGTTTTGTAATAAAGAACATTCGGTTCTTATTTTACTCAACAGTGTGGATCGTGGTTTTTACTGTGGGTTTTGGTGTTGCTCTGCAACTATGTTATATCTGGTGACCTGGGTAATAGGAATACCTATGCATGCTGTTATAACTAATCGTGAATGCTGTTGACTATTACTAACCCATATCTGCATTAAACATGCTACAACATAACTTGTATGGGAAGGCCGGTCCCAGTGGACCCATCTGTCTCACTTCAGCTGGCCATGGCACCAGGCACCAGCACATCTGGGGCCCAGCCTGGGACCTCCTCGTCCATTAGCCCTGCACCACCTTCAGGTGGAATTGCTACAGGGGATGGGGCTCGGTCCCCCCGGGAGCAGACAGGAACCTGTTACCCATGGTATGGTCCAGGCAGTGGTGCGTAGGGAGCTCAACAGGGAGATTCGAGACCGCCTACGCAAGCTTGAGGGCCGAGTGGCACAACTAGAGGTTGAGCCTGCCCCTCCTACACAGCCCCCAGTGCAGCCACCTTCTGGGCTGTGAAGGTGCAGTGGTGACTGCCCATGGGTGGGGACCTCAGTCCCACTGTATCCATTTGTGGGCTCATGGGCTCATGGGCTCATGGGCTTGCGACTTCCAAACACCCCTCCCCTTCCAAGGTGTCCCCCCCACATGTGTTACATACTGCCCCTGTACGTGTCTTGTTTGTCTTGTCTGTCATCCTTCCCAACCTATCCTCCCTGATCATACCTACTCTCCTTCCCCAACATCCCACTCCCACCTAAAATAAAAGAAAAAAAGGGCAATCTGTTCCTACAAAAAAAGCATGGCCCATACATAGCTGTCCATTTCACACACGTGTAACCATTTCTAATTGGCATCACAACATACTATTGTTGTCCTCACCCCTCTCTCAGGGTTGTCAGTGTGCAAATGTACCGCCGAGTTTATTGCATATGCACAGCCATTGCTGTAGAAGAAATAGACAGCTATGGACTTCCCTACACCCTTCCTGCACATCCCTAGCTACCTTGCCTCCTGTCTTTCCCTCTTTGTGCCCCTTTTTCACCACTTTCCTATCACCCCTTTTTTCATTTCTTTTAATGTAATTAGCATGGGGGTAAGTGGGAGTAAGCACTTTTAAGCAGCAGTGAGCAGGTGTCAGCCTGTTTGCTTGGGGGTAAGCACTGCCTATGCAGGTTAAGCAATCAAGAAGGTAACTGAGTGTCAGGAACTGCAACCAAAAGTAACTGCTTACTGTCGCGCAAACCCATGCACACATGCTCACAACTGCTTAAAAGTGCCTTAATCACTCCGTATCCAACGGCCCTTGTTCTGTCCAGCAACAAAATAAATGGCCTCTGCAAGGCTCGAAACCAGGACCCTGCACACCACAGCCAATGTGATTTACCACTAAGCTATGGCAGATATACAGACATTGGATGTTATCACAAACATATCTTCCAGCACATTCATTCAACAATATAAGAAATGTATTCCATCATGTAGAAGTTTATGTCCAGATATAGATACATACATACATATATCAAGAAAATACCATGTGACAACAAAGCATTAAAAAAGAATGAAAAGGGAAACACCAGCAACTCCTGTATTATGTAGTGGTGTTGTCCTATGTAATATCAAGATTCCCTTAGACAGACATGTGTCATTAATACACACAAACATTTGTACATTGGCCAAATACATTACTTTGTGCATTTTATTTACATTAACAAAACAGTTTCTGTCCAATCATTATGGGAGAACAGTACTCTTGCAAGGTGCTGTGTGCGACATCATCATCATTAAAAAGTTAAATGGGGTAACCATACAGGGACCGGTAGTGTCGTTTGTACAATGTGGTTGTTAATGGGGCAAATGTTCTGGGAACAGATTGGCCTTTTGTTTCCGTTTTCGTAAGGTGAGAGTGGGATGTTGGGGAAGGAGAGTAGGTATGCTTGTGGAGGATAGGTTGAGTAGGATGACAGACAAGACAGCATACAGGGGTGGTATATGACACATGTGGGGGGATACACCTTGGATGGGGAGGGGTGTTTGGCAGTCACAAGCCCATGAGCCCCCAAATGGAAACAGTGGGACGGAGGTCCCCACCCATGGCCAGCCACCACTGCACCTTCACAGCTGCAAAGGTGGCTGTGCTGGGGGCTGTCTAGGAGGGGCAGGCTCATCCTCTAATGTGACACTCTGCCCTCAAGCTGGTGTATCTGGCCTCAAAACCCCTTATTGAGCCCCCTATGCACCACGTCCTGGACTGTACGATGGCTGACAAGTTCCTGTCTGGACTTGCTCCCAGGGGGGACAAGCCCCATCCTCAGTAGCGGTTCCACCAGAAGGTGGTGCAGAGCCAACAGAGGTGGAGGTACAAGGCTGGGCCCCAGACGTGCTGGTGCCCTGGGTCCCAGAAGTGCTGGTACCTGGTGCCATGGCCAGCTGAAGTGGGACAGGTGGTTCCATCGGGACCTCCAATCCCATACAGCCTATGGTGTTGCAGTTGTAACACAGATATGACTTAGTAATAGTCAACAGCATTCAGGATTACTTATAACAGCATGCATAGATATGACCATCAACACAACACAACAGATGTCATACATTTGCAGATATACTGCATGGCATCTGTACAAAGCATAGATGACTTGTGACTGCAGCTATGAACAGTGGCCCATTATTGGCATGTCACTGTGATAACCTCAGACAATGATGGCCATACCACTGTTTCATGTGACGCATGTCCAATCAGGGATGCAATGGCAGTAACTCTCATCACTATCACCATGTACTGACTGCAATCCTCACACTATGCTTCTGCAGTTCACAGATGTGTGCTCTGTAAGTAACACTGGTAACAAATGGTTCCACACACTGACCAGTCCACAGATGACCCTACAGATGGGGGTTTCCTCACAAACAGAGCACTGTCTTGTCAGTTATTAAAACATGCAGACTAGCCATTACCACACACAACCTGTTAAATTGGCAGTAGTCTCAATGAAGCATAGCTACACTTACATGCTGTAGTCATGTCTGGCATATCACCCTCTTATCTTTAGGCTATTTTCCACTGTGTATGTTGTTTGAGGAATATCCAGATATCATCTGGGATGATGTTTGCCAAACACCAGATCCAGGTTCCACTCACAGTGACTGTCATGGGCAAACACCAACATGATGTTCCTAGATATTGTACTGTGTTTCCATGCAATTGGCTATGGGAATGTCAACACAGCTGTTCCACATGCAATCAGATAGAGGAGGACTGCAATAGGTGCAGAGGCCATCACCTGATCATGACCATCACTTACAAAACACAAGCTGCTGCTGAGCAGGTGTACATCTCCACATCCACCAGAGAGTGTGTGAGAGGGACAGACAGAGGCAAAGTACATCAGAGAAGGGCTTGAGAGACTAAAACCTAAGCATAGTCTGTCACACACCTACCAGTACAGGGGTTCACACCCCTGACTGACTAGCCATTACTATTACAAGTGCATGCAGTTGCTCCATGTGCCACATAGCAGACATGTTGGTGTGCTGTAAGAACATATATGTGTGCTGGTGAGTGACATCTGCAACAGAGATATAGTAGACATATATTAGGTGTAGCACACATGGCTGTCCACATGAACAGATGTCACTGTCAACACAACCACACTGTCTAAGGGCCACATTGAAACAATTTGGCAGGCTTACAAATACACTTCCTAACTACTTAGTTTGCCACACTGCAGTAATGCACAGGTATTACATGCACCACAGGGGATATCCTGAGGTTCTATGGGCTAGGGCATGTGAACGTGTCTGACATCTGTCAGTATGCCAATGGGAGCTATACTGGGTGTAACTGTGGTTGGGAACATCATACCCCATACACAGACACAAGGTGCCAGTACTGACATGCATGTGTGCATTGCTTCATGTGTTTGTCGTGGTTGGCTGTGCAAGGTGGCTGTACAAGGCTGGCTGAGGGGTAATCCTTGGCATCAGGCCATCTGACAATGGACTGCAGTGTGGTTCAAGGGTGTAGTGTCTGCAATGTCTCACACAGATGGGTATTGTATGAACTGTCCTGTCATCCTAGTTACCATTGTGTGTGGCCATTGCTTTGCAATGCATGCCATGTCTGTGGTTGATGGTCCTTGACATGGACAATGCCTGGAATGTGCACATCCCACATTAATGTACAGTAACATGTTTAAGTGTACCTGGTTTGCCTGGCACATGTGTACACTGACTGTTATCAGATGTGCCAGTACTGGCCTGGTGTGGCAGGACCTGCTAATAGACAGCAGGTTGACCCTGCACCTGCAATGATAGCATGATACAGGTATTCCCTGGTGTCAGTGGCATCTGTCCATACAGGGCATGTGTGTAAGGCATTGTATGTCCTTTGTGGATCACATTTGATGGCACGACATATGTTGCAGGCGTCCAGTGGGCAACATAGTGAAGGTGCATTGTCCGCAATTATGTGCTTATTGTACTGTATGACAGGGTGCCATGCCACTGCAATCATACCATGCCTACTATCTGCCAACAATGTGCAGGGTACTAGCAACAGAGCGGGATATTCTAGGCAAGTGTGTTTCTGTTTGACACATGGGTTCAGATTGTATTCTGGGTAATAGTAGGGTTGCTTACTTTGTTCACCAGGCCTTTTGTCAGATGTAGGGATATGGCTTGCCAACCCAGTCTCCTAGCTGATTGAAATGTGTAAACCTCGTGAGGTGGACATTGTGACATATAATATGGCCACCATATAGGAAAACTACAAAACCCACTCCTCAACAAGTCCAGTGGTTGGACATTGTGACATATAATATGGCCACCATATAGGAAAACTACAAAACCCACTCCTCAACAAGTCCAATGGTTAGACACTCACAGCCACTTCCACACAGGCTCTGACTGTCAAACACACACCTGCCATGTCTTGGAATAGAACTCCTACCTAACTAGTTTATTAACACCACAGCATTACACAGGTACAGCACGCGCTACGGAGATTACTGGGATACTCCATCCCCTCACAAGAAATTACATCAGCAGGTTTACCAAAGTGGGGCATTTCAGTTTCCTGCAAGTGAGTAGCCCAAAATGCATTGCTCACAAAACAAGACAGTGAAAAACACAACATGTC
>NC_056744.1:1384098236-1384128236 GCF_019279795.1 Protopterus annectens | reverse complement strand
GTTGTGCCTCTGTCCAGCAGTGACACAGAGATGATTCCTGGGGTAAACCTACGATCTCCCATCCACAGGTCTAGATTTCTCTTGAACAGAGTCAGCGAGGTGCTCTGCCTCACATGGACCGGGATTTTATTCCACAGCATAGGGAGTCTCTGAGTGATAAATCTATCCCTCCAGCATGTCCTATTTATATCCGTGCTAAGGTTTAAGTCGCTTGCTCTAGTGGTTTTGGTGGATTTGGATTTTTGAGGTGGAGCATGTCCATTAATTCCGGTTGGACATGGCCTTGTATGTCAGACACATGTCACCTCTGAGCAGACGGTATGCGACTGAATAGAGCTGGAGTTTCTTCAATCTGGCAGCATATGACAGATTTTGGAGTCCCTTTATCCTTTTGGTGAGGAACTTTGGGGTCTCTCCAATTGCTGCAGATGTCGGGTGAGATACATCCCGAATGGGGCATTGTACTTGATCATTGGTCTGATAAGTGAAGAGTACAGGGAACAATGACCTCACTAGATCTGGATGTGAATCCTTCATGATCAGGTGGGCAATGTAGAAGGTCTTTCTAACCACTTTAGCAATGTGAGTGTCAAAAAAAGGCCACTGTCAACCTGGGTCCCCAGGTCCCTGATAACCTCTTCTGTGCTTAGTGGATTGCCACCTATATGGTAGCTTGGGGTTACCTTGTTTTTCCCGAAGGGTATGATTATACATTTTTGGCGTTTAACTTCAGGCCATGGCTCTGGCACCAGCTATCTGTTTCCGTGAGTCCCTTCTGAAGGATATCCGTGTCCGATGCACTTTCCACTATGGCGCCCAGTTTGCAGTCGCCTGCAAACTTTGTCAGCCAAAGTCCTCCCATGCTGGCCTGTACTTCTGAGAAGTAGATGCCAAACAATAGGGGCCAAGGACCGAGCCCTGTGGGACACCACTTGTGACTGGCTTGGAGTCTGACACAGCCAGCAACTCTAACCCTGTGGGTTCTGTCCTTAAGCCAGTTTGCAACCCATCTTGTGACATATGGGTTTACATTTAAGCTGGTAAGTTTTTCTACAATACCCGAGTGGGGTATTGTGTCGAAAGCCTTTGCAAGGTCAAGGTAGGCTGTATGGACTGCCTTTCCCTCATCAATGGCCTTGGTGACTGTTTCGAAGAAGTCGACCAAGTTCAAAAGGCATGATCTTCCCTTGACAAAGCCAAACTGGGTCGGGTCCAATGTCTGCAAGTCCCCTATATCTTTGTTTATGAGCTCCATTATGATCCTCTCCATAGCTTTGCAGACTAGACTTGTTAAGCTTATGGGGCGGTAATTACCAGGGTCCGTAGAGGTGCCGCCTTTGTGGAGGTTATACTAGGCATGCTCATACACTTAGAAACAAAGGGCTTGTTTGGATGCACTGACTCAAATTACACAAGGTGGCAGTGGGTACGCTCATACAATCAGTAGCACAGGGCTGTTTGGGATGCACTCCGACATACACTCAGTAGTACAGGGCTGTTTGGGATGCACTCTGACATACACTCAGTAGCACAGGGCTGTTTGGGATGCACTCCGATTCTAACCAATGAAGGCCACAGTGTGCATGCTCATACACTTACATGTACAGTACACGTTGTGATGGACTCCTATTGTAAGCACACAGGTTTACAGCTATGTATATCTTAACTGTCAGTATATATGCACATCATGCAGGTTTACCAGATACCTGTATGTGGCCTGATTCTAACCATGGAAGGCCACAGTGTGCATGCTCATACACTTACATATACAGTACATGTTGTAATGGACTCCTGTTGTAAACACACAGGTTTACAGCTATGTATATCTTAACTGTCAGTATATATGCACATCATACAGGTTTACTACCAGATACCTGTATTTGGCCTGTAAATGATATATCTGTCTGTGCTGTGTGATACACATGCATACAGGTGGATGCTAACTACAGCATGTGGAAAGAGAAGAACACTGCTGGACACTGCTTTCCTTTAAAACCTTTTATTCCATAAAACACAGGATAAGCACTTTCGGGACGTATCCCTTCATCAGATAAAAATAAAAACAACTACACCCTTTTTAAAATACAAAACAGCCAATGGCATTCAATAAAAATTCAAATTCAATAAAAAACCCGCCTTTTTTGAAGAACAGGTTTTACTGGTATAACCTCATTCAAACCAGGTTTATGATTGGCCATAAGCTCTATAATCCATTTGGATTCAGCTAGCTCTGTTAAATATTTTATATCGCCCCCTCTGTTGGTTAGGTATATATTCACAATCACTCTAAACATAAATCCATGTGTAGGGAAATCTGTTACATGTCTACTTAAGGCAATATGTATATCACCATGTCTAATAAAAAACATATGCTGTAGAATCCTATTTTTAAACATTTGGTTAGTCATGCCTACATAAAAAGAGGGGCACCGATTACACTCTGCCAAATAAACTATATTTTTTGAACGACACGTGGCCCTCCCTTTAAAAACATATTGTTTATGGGTCACTGGATGTTCAAAAGTCGTCTTCTTATTAATATTCTCACATGCTTTCCAATTCCCACATGGAGAAGTGCCTGTAGTTATCAATGATTCAGATCTTGTGCTGACAGATCTATCTCTACACAGCAGATCTTTCAAGCATTTATTTCTCCTATAACCAAACTCCGGTCTTGACCCTATTATATTCACCAGGTCCCCATCACTAGTTAGAATGTTCCAGTTCTGACGTATGATGTTACAAATGTCACCTACATTGCTACTATAGCTTAAAGTCAGGGGACCTCTAGGGGCTTT
This sequence comes from Protopterus annectens, assembly GCF_019279795.1. Lineage (NCBI taxonomy): Eukaryota > Metazoa > Chordata > Ceratodontiformes > Protopteridae > Protopterus > Protopterus annectens. Next base: position 1,384,125,438 of record NC_056744.1, on the reverse strand, counting down.
GATAATATCTGCTTTTTCTATAACTCCTGTATTACGCCTTAACCATGGTTTGTATCTACCCACCCTTAGCTCCCTACTGTTATCAATAATTCTGGTGACTTTTTCTTTACTGTAACCCCTCACTTCCAAACATCCTTGAAGTGTATCAAGTTCTTTTTCATAATCTTCATCTTTAAGACATATCCTAGAGGCCCTGCTAACCTGCCCTTTCACAATGTTTGAATAAGTATAGTTTGGGTGCATACTGTCACGTGCAAGTAGTGTGTTTCTCCAACAATCTTTTCTGTATAACTTAGATGTAAAACCATTCTTTTCCTGTACTACATTAACATCTAAAAAATCTATACTTTCAGTAGATGCTTTTAAACTAAATCTAAAAAATGTAGTTGTGGAATGTAAATATTCTACAAATTGTTCTAACACCTCCAGGCCTCCATCCCATAAAATAAAAACGTCATCCACAAAACAGACATTCATCTTGAGATGACATTTCCAATACTCATTCAATAAAATATGGGTCCTTTCCCATTGTGAAAGGACAAGGTTAGCGTAAGAATTGGCGCAGGGGGTTCCCATAGCAACCCCCTGCGCTTGTCTATATATTGAGCCTGCACCTAGGAAGACATTATTCTCCAGAACTAATGTTAAAAGCTGTTTTATTAAATAGACCCTACCATCATCTATACCCAAGTCCAAAAGTAGGGCTCCTATCATGGTCAATCCATAGTCATTTTGAATAACTGTGAACAGATTGTTCACATCTAAAGTGGCCATTATATACCTTTTATTTACTACACTTTGTACTCTACCTAGTTTCATTAAAAAATCTCCAGTGTCCAACAGTATATTATCAATCCCATCAACAAGTGGTCTAAGATGATATTCTAGCCAGATCAAAATATTCTCGGTAACCCACCCCCTCCCTGACACTATGGGTCTCAGGGGTGGGTTTACCAAGGATTTATGGATCTTCGGAAGGGCTTTAAAAACAGGAGTCACTGGATTGTCCAGCCAAAGAAAATCAAACGTCTCCTTAGTAATCTTCTCTTCTAATTTTAAGACATGTAAACTTTGATGTACCCTGTCCATGGACTGTTTAACACCCAAAGGGTTAATACAAACATATGTACTTTCATCTGAAAGCATTTCCTTTAATTTATCATTATACCACCCAGTATCAAGTACCACAACCGCCCCACCTTTGTCAGCTGTTTTAATAGTAAGGTCCACATTGTCACTCAGCCCCTTCAAGGCTGCCCTTTGTGACTGGGTTAAATTGTAAAACCTACTTTTCTCACCTTCCATAAAATATTTAACAAAATCTTTCTCACATCCTCTTATAAAAAGGTTCAATGTGGGTGTCAGCGGAGGTATAAAAGTACTGGGTTTTTTCAAGACTGCATAATTCCTATCACTTGTACCATACATCTTCCTCAAAGCTATATTTCGACAAAATAAAATAACATCCATCAAAACTTCACTGTACATACTGCTATTACTTGGTACAAAGGTTAACCCTTTGTTAAGGACAAATATTTCATCTTCATTCAAAATATAACTAGATAAATTATAAACAATACCAGAATCCAAATGACAAGTCAGTCCAGCAACTTCCTTTTCTTGTCCGCATTTCGATCTTCGCTTAAAGATCTTTTCCATGCCCCCTTCTTCTTCATGGGGGCTGGAAGCATCTCCAAAAAATGCTGCTTCCCTCTATATTCTTTTGGGCGTGCTCCTGCACTGTTCTCACCCTGTTGCAAACCAATATTCAGAGCAGTAGAAGCTAAACAAGCCTCCACTGACGACTGTGACTGCATTGATAACACAGCCAAATGTAATCTCCGTCAAGGATTCCCCGTTGTCACCATTCTCCTCAAAAACACCAATGGACCTTGCTCGCTCTCCCACTGATATGTCGGTTGCTTTACCAAACCCCATAGACGACTCCAGAGGATTATGGATAACAGAGCTAGGGTTTAGCTCTGCTCGTTGAACCCCTCTTTCGCCTTTCTCAGGAAGCAAAACCGTCGACTCTCCAGATGGTTGCTTTAGTTTAGAAGCCTTTCCTTCATTCGATTCCATTATTGAAACATCTAACGGCTCTGACCCTTGTGCTCGCAATGCAGCAGTACCGGTCCTGTGGCTCAACCTAGCTTGTTGTCGTGAAGCATCACATCTACGTGTATTACTGTTAGGTTGAACAGCTTTTGTCTGTTGTTCACTGAACCTGGGCCATATGAAGATATTACCCTGCGTAAAATCTTCGTAATCCCTCTTTATTTTGCCCAGTTTCTGTTTCTTTAATCTCTCATCATTCATAGCGAAAGAAGTGTACAACTGTCTTAAGCGCTCTTTATACCTCACATCTGCAAAATTATTTTCCAGGTTAGCCTAAAGCTCAGATATATCTTTTTTAAGTTCTGCTACTTCTGGTGCAAAGTGATCTGTTAGCAGTTCCATATACTTAAAGCTTGTACAAATATTAAGCGACTGCCATTTAGCTAGCAAGTCTGGATACCTGTCGCCCTGTGCTGGCATACAGAGTATCCTCATCCCCCTCGGGACAATACCATAGTCAATACAGGCTTCAAAATGAAAAGACTGCCACTGTAAGCGCTGTAACTTACTCACCTTATAATTCAAGTCCCTTGTTAAACTTTCAAAAGTTTTATCGACAGTGGCTGGTGCTTGTGGCTCCTTTGACAAAGTTCTTCCATAAGTGAATCCCAAATTCAGTAATGGATTCTCTTTTTCAGTATAGTGAGTATAGCTCCATCTATTAACCTCACCTCCTGTTGACTGAGGAATGGACGATGAGGATGCCTCTACATTCTCCATTCTCTCCAAAGCATGTACAGTGCAAGAATAACCAAGAAAGTACGAAACACAAAATAATAATTCAGCACCGTACCAAAGTCCAGCAAACGTGACCAAACGACAATATATGGAAAGAGAAGAACACTGCTGGACACTGCTTTCTCCATGTGGGAATTGTAAAGCATGTGAGAATATTAATAAGAAGACAACTTTTGAACATCCAGTGACCCATAAAGAATATGTTTTTAAAGGGAGGGCCACGTGTCGTTCAAAAAATATAGTTTATTTGGAAGAGTGTAATCGGTGCCCCTCTTTTTATGTAGGCATGACTAACCAAATGTTTAAAAATAGGATTCTACAGCATATGTTTTGTATTAGACATGGTGATATACATAATGCCTTAAGTAGACATGTAACAGATTTCCCTACACATGGATTTATGTTTAGAGTGATTGTGAATATATACTTAACCAACAGAGGGGGCGATATAAAACATTTAACAGAGCTAGCTGAATCCAAATGGATTATAGAGCTTATGGCCAATCATAAACCTGGTTTGAATGAGGTTATACCAGTAAAACCTGTTCTTCAAAAAAGGCGGGTTTTTTATTGAATTTGAATTTTTATTGAATGCCATTGGCTGTTTTGTATTTTAAAAAGGGTGTAGTTGTTTTTATTTTTATCTGATGAAGGGATACGTCCCGAAAGCGCTTATCCTGTGTTTTATGGAATAAAAGGTTTTAAAGGAAAGCAGTGTCCAGCAGTGTTCTTCTCTTTCCATATATTGTCGTTTGGTCACGTTTGCTGGACTTTGGTACGGTGCTGAATTATTATTTTGTGTTAACTACAGCATGTGCCACACACATTGCTGCCCTGAATGGCATACATTGATAACAGGTTGTGGAAAGTGGCATTATACTTGGAACAGTGGCATGTGCAAGCATAATATGTGAGCCCCATTGTCTAATGGTACTGAGGTGCAGTTGACCTGCCCTGGCTGTGTTCATAGTTGTCATTATTAGCAGGACCGCTAAACTAAGTATATCTGACATTGGTCATATACACAACGTCTGCTGTTGTCCGTCACCGTAGATGTAGCATACTGTATCAAGCAAATTACTGCCACTCACAGTGATGTCATGGTATGAGTGGCAACTGCTTGACCAAAACAATGAGCCAATGTCCTGCTGTAATTATGAGGTTGTCCAGTGTCTGTCATTCCAGGATGTCATGACTGAAAGACAAGCCTTTGTCACAAAGCACATGCATCCATGATTCAAGGGAGTGTGGATAATGCCTAGGTCACATTTACCCATATAGTGGCATTCCAAGGCAAGTCCTAAACACAAAAGTAACACCCTGACACCTACAAGACAATTGCATTGGATGCTTATGGTAACTAGTGCTAGATGTGTGGCTTTCGCAATCCATTTCCTCAATGTAGACCCTACAATGGGGAATACTGACATCTGTGCAGTGAGGAACACCTGGCTGAAGGCTTTGTAGTGCACAGTTGCACTACCACCATATAACTCAGATCCAGACATGTGGGCCATAACACTAGTACGGACCATTTCAGGTGGTGTGGCAGCCACTTTAATACAGATGAGGTAATAGGGTATCTGGGGACAAAGGTAGATAGTGATCGCTCCTTTGACAATCATATCTCCAAAGTAGTTAGGACATCCTTCTATGTAGGCCATCTGATTACTAAAGGCTTCCCATCTAGACATACTGAGGTTATAGTGCCCCTTTACTCATCACTCATCAGTCCCATCATAGAGTATAATAACCCATTTGGGATGTACCTCAGAAGACACTTCCAACAGCTGGAAGGTCCACAAATGTACCTTGCCAAGAGGATTACTGGCTTCAAACATATGTCCTATGCAGCCAGACTGAATAAACTCCTGCTTTACTCAGTGGCATCTCGTTTACTCAGAGATGATCTCTGCTGGCCAACAAAGCCATGTTGAACTCAGGCTTAATGGATATGCTCCACCTATGGGAATCCATGTCACAGTGAGCCACACGCTGTAGTGAGCCGAACCTTGCCACAACAATAACTGGAAGATGCTGGAGGGATGGATTCCTGTCACAGAAACTCCCCATACTTTGGAACAACATCCCTAATTACATTATACAGAGCTCTCACTAACACTCTTCAAGAGAAACCTTGAAGAGTGGATGAGGAACAGTAGATACACCCCAGGGATCCTGCCATTGGCTCTGCCCCACATAGGGACAGTTAATGAATCAATGGGATGGCATAAGCTGACACATTTTGGCTAGGCGTATGAATGCCCTCAGACAGTTAGCTAAGTACCTACCTATGAACCTATACATACAGTATCAGCACATGCTGCCTATGTTGGATGCACACAGTAGACTGCCTATACATGACAATTTACAGGTAGTCTTTTGTGTGTGCCATCCATTTTTACTGTTTGTGCAGGTGGAGAAAGGGTCAGTCCTAGGTGCCTACACTGTCAGTGTGTGTGCTATCGTTCCCTCCTTGCCAAGGCATGGGCATACTGGGCATGCCTCCGTCTGCCTACAGGGGCTGACTCAGGGTGTTCGTGGTCTGAATACCTCTGTGCCTGTGGGGCCCTTGGCAATGGTGGTGGGCTGTGAGGGCCTTCACCATTCTGTCCCTGCTGCAGCTGTTTCCAGGATCATATTGTGCAGCATGGCAGATACTATGAAGATGTTGGCACACATGCCTGGAGAGTACTGCAAGGCTCCACCAGATATGTCCAAGCAATGGAACCATGATTTAAGCATCCCAAACACACGCTCTATGATGATTCTGGTTTGCGCGTGTGCCTCATTATGGCATTCCTGCATGGGTGTGTGTGCATTTCTGATGGGAGTCATCATCCACGGTTCCAGTGCATAGCCAGCATCACCCACCATGTGGCCATATGGGATGTCCCCCCTGGCAAATACCTGATACAGCTGTGAGGCATGCCAGATGTGGGAGTTGTGATAGCTTCCAGGGCTGCCAGCACACACATCCATGATAATTCCCTGGGCATTGCACACAACCTGGCAGTTGATGGAGAGGTAACCCTTGTGTTTTATGTAGTGCCTACCCTGCTCACCAGGTGGTGACTTGATGTGTATGTGTGTGCAGTCTATTGCACCCAGTACCTCCAGGTATTCTGCCACAGGGTGGAAGAGATGCATATTGCTGGCTAACTCCTCCTGCATTCGGGGGAAGTATATGTGCTCATTGGCATGTGGTAACATGGCATCCAGGAACTGGTGAAGTACCCTGGATGGTGATGTCTGTGAGATCCCCATGATATCCCCAGTTGGCCTTTGAAAGATACCTGTAGCTAGTATTCTCAGGCTTACACATACCTTTGTATCCACTGGGATGGGTTCCCTTCTGTTTGCTCTGGCTCTGAGGCATGGCCGGCACAGCTCCACAAGTTGCTGTAGGGTGTCCCTGTCTACCCTGTAATGCTCTACTATCTCCAGATCATGTAGCCTCTGGCAGGTTACCCTGGGTCTGAACACTCTTCTCCTCCTCTTGTGCCTGAGGTGGTTGTGTGCATCATCCTCCACACCACCTTCAGTCTCCAACACATGCTGGTGTATCAAAGCTATTGCAACCCCTAACATGTACATACTAAAAGTTCCCCATCTGTATACACTAATGGTGCAGAGTGTATGGGTATACACAAGTGTGTGTGTGTGAGGTGCTTTCACACTTTATACTATTGTGCTATGGATGCTGCTGATGTCACTGGGTGTGTATGAGCAATTCCAGCTGCAAGGTATATTAATTATGGGTTTTACAGTGAGTACTGCAAGTGTGGGGTCTTTACTGTGGAGTTATGCTTGCCTGCCTTGATTAATCTGTTGCCCTTTAATTCACTTTTAAACCTGGATCCCCTCCCATTATCAGGCATGCATCCACATGCCGTCTTTCTTGTTTTGTACTTTCCCTACCCAGTCATATGTTGCAAAATGTGTCTTGTAGCTGATATATTGCAAATCTGCTTTGTTCTGCTGTGACACTTTGTTTTCTTTGCAGTACAGCCCCTCCCCTTTCCTGTTCTGCAAGTAGCAGCTTGCAGTCTTGTTAGCTGTTGTCAGTGTCCCACTGTAGGGTCCTAGGTGTTAATTAGTCATTTCTACTCCAATTTCCCTGCTGCAGCATTTCCTTATTTCTTTCCTATATCCTTCCTGTTTCAGCTCCAGTGCGCGCCATACAAACCCGTTTACTGGGTTTAAGAGCGTTTTCATTTCCGTTCACATGCATATTCGGTTACCTTGTGTACTCTCAGCTAAGCAAAGCTATAGTCAGTTCAGCACACCCCTATCCTGCAGCTTTGCTTAGCTATGGGCAAACCGGTTTAACAATGCTCCAATGTGCTTACAGCAAAGGTGACACACCCCTCTCTTGATGTCATCTTTATCTCAAGGGCACACCTCGGTGTTATAATGCTATGCTGTGAGGTGCATCCTTAGACCAGCGGGGAATCTATGATTCACTATTACTCCTCTCATTTGCATGACATTGCCTACTAATTCCTAGCTACCATTCATAACACTGTCACAGCCCCTTAGCAATCCTTGCGCCATGGTGTGGTGTAGCATGCCTGCCATTGACTATTATGGGGAAATTATGATGTGTTACATTGCAGTTTTATTCTATATTTTTATATTTTCCTTGCAATCCCATTTGTGCGCTGCTGCCCTGCGCTTCCACGTCTTGATAGTGCAAATATAAATATTAAATGTAAAGGCAAGTCCTAAACACAAAAGTAACACCCTGACACCTACAAGACAATTGCATTGGATGCTTATGGTAACTAGTGCTAGATGTGTGGCTTTCGCAATCCATTTCCTCAATGTAGACCCTACAATGGGGAATACTGACATCTGTGCAGTGAGGAACACCTGGCTGAAGGCTTTGTAGTGCACAGTTGCACTACCACCATATAACTCAGATCCAGACATGTGGGCCATAACACTAGTACGGACCATTTCAGGTGGTGTCCACATATTCATAAAGGCTACTCACAAGTAAAGACCACTACTCTGACATAAGTCATCACAGAGGAGCCAGGTACAGGTGACAGTGGCAAAAGCTGCATTCTAGGGTGTATCCTCATACATCCACCACCATGTCCTCAGACTACCAACACACATCCATACATGTGGTATGACATAGTATGGTAGAACACCAAATAACCTTAGATTGGTGGACTGTACCTAGCCCTACATCAATTGTGCAAAGTACCCATGTACTGACACAGTTGCATAATGTGTTATGCAATGCAGTTATACCACTGTTTGTAACCAGGTCAGTTGTACACATACCAGGGTCCCTCGGATGTTGTCAGCATTAACACAGTCGACTGTTGCTGTACACCAGTAAACACCCACATGGTTGGATATGACCTAAATGTACCTGCCCTGGATATTTACATCCCACACTCATACATCATACATGAAAATGCCATAGTTGTTGTCCTTTCTACATACAGGTGTCTACATTCATTACACACATACACATGGCAGATAGGTCCATGGCAGCTGAATGCTAACAGTACATAAGGTTTGATATCTATGTTAACAGAGGTAAAATTCCCTCTTTACTGGTCACCCATGACACTTGCCATATCATACAACAACCCATATGGCATGTATGTCATTAGACATGTCCACCTAATGCAATGCCTACAAACATACTCAAATAACAGGATCATAGGACCATGCATGCTGTGTGCTGTCTGGACATTAACCTTATTACCACAATAGCCAGAACGTGCTGGGGTGAGCTGTTTACAAGCCACAGACTTCGCACATGCTTGAATGAGTGTAATGCCTAGTTCAAACAGAGCACATTGCTGGCTCTCTTCCAGTAATCATGTGTTGTGTGTGGCATATATGAAGTGCTCACTGTTGACCATTACAGTGCCCTGTCTTCACCGTGGAACTGTCAAGTAACAGTTTGTGGGATCATGACATGGAATATTGCTGTGTGTTTGTCTTGTTGATGTGTGCTGTTGGCATGAATGTACACTTGGCTACTCAGTGAAGGTGGTTGTGTGTCCTATCCGTATATGAATACAACATCCATTATGGTGTAATGCTCGGCTAGGTTTCACACATGGTGTGGGGAAGGTGTGGAATGTATCCTCTTGAACTGCTAGTCCACTTACTGATGGAGGCTGCATATGTGTACATGTACTGATGTGTGTTTAGATTCCATGCATGTGCAGTGTCTGATGTTTGAAGGTGCCTGTTGTCTTAGTACATCATGCTGTTGCAATGCAGCATCAACATTGCCAACTGTATATGGTGATATGCTCAAAGTACGCTGTACATTAGGTATGGACAGATGTTTGGACATGACTACTAAGTGGTGGGGCTACTTTGCAGATGAATGATTACGGAGGCCAGCTCACAGGTGTTTTACAACCATTCCTACAATAACCTGTGTAACTGCTAAGCTATGGTTCTGTTAATTGAAGTGGAAGACACACAATGTAGAATGCAGTAAGTGTGACACTGAAGGCAAACCTCTTGACACCTATAACAGTAATACTTACCCTGTGCATATATCAGCACAGTTGACAAAGGAAAGAGTCAGTACGCTTTATAGCATGTGCGATAGTGCTGTAACTCTGTTTGATTCACAGTACTGGCACATGTGGGTGTGTGTATGTGTCCATATATGTCACATATGGTGGGGAATACATCACAAATGTTTTTCACTCTCCTGAACACTGTGGTAGACATCAGTACAGAGTGAAGTGCAGAAAGAAAAGCATAGGCAGGTGGTTGAATCTCACACATGTCAAGTGTCTGTATGTGACATAGGTGTATATCTTTGTGAATGCCACAGAGTGTGTGTGTGTGTGTGTGTGTGTGTGTGTGTGTGTGTGTGTGTGTGTGTGTGTGTGTGTGTGTGTGTGTGTATGGCTGTCCGGTCCCTGGAGTGAGGCTGTATTTTACCATAGTGAAATGTTAAGGCCCCCTTCCCCCATCCACTCAATGCATTCTAATATCCCTGTTGATATCAATCTTAGAAGGGCATTCTAACTGCCTGTAAACATGTACACCCTGGGGTGAGGCTTGTTGTTACATAGGCGACTGATGAACCCCCCTCCCCACATTCACTCACTGCAATCTAGTATCCCTGTTGATGTCCTCAATCTTAGGCCATTCCGACTACCTTTACATGTGTAATCTCTGTGGTGCATGTTGCAATTGCATAGTACTATAATGATGATTTGCACATAGGCAGGGGTTCTCATCCCAACACTGACAAATGTGTGTCAGAGTGTGTGTTACTGTCTGTGAATCCCTGAGTGTGTGGGTGTGTCTGTTTGCATCCTGTCATGAGAGCGGGTATTACTGCTTCCCAATGAGAAGCCACTTTTTCCACTGGCCTTTACCCTTGTTACCTACCTCCTCCCTGCTCCAGGTAACTATAACTGTGGTCACCCACTATGGATGTGACGGCTGTGACCACAGTAGCTTTATCACACAGTTATCATGCTCTTGGATCATTAGATCAGTAAACATAATTGAAACTCGGGAGATTAAAACTGATGTGGAATGTGGAAGCTACAAATGGCATGCAGGTATTGTCATACAGACCTGTGAGTAGGCAACATTTACATATGGGACACTAACATCCCTGGCACATGCAATTACACCTGAAAGAGGAAGACAGAACATCAAGATCAACATGCAGTTACTGTTACACATGATACATTCTGTCAAACGTACCAAATGCATTCTAAAATGGTAATACATGGTATGTTTGTTGCCTGTCAAACCCTACTCAATAATATTAATCTACCTAAATAGGAGTATCACAGCAGTAAGATCATTATCCACACCTGTGTGATAACTAGAGGGTGCAATGTCCATGTTAGCACATAAGCCAGTACAATAGACTATACTATGGAGTATGCACATCTGTGCATACATAGAGTAGCAGACTATAGTATGTGGCATGTGTGCATACATGCCTTGCATATGATGTTGCATTGTGTGTTATATGTACAGTAGTAACTTACCAGGCAACTCCAGGCTCGGTGGTTGAGAGACACCCACCTCCACAATACCAGCTAAAGCTTGTGGATGGAGGTCTGCAGGTGTACCCAGGTTGGCCAGTAGCTCCTAGGTACATGTGAGGGGGGGCTGGGTGAGTGCCCCCCCCACTTATTGCACCTTGTTCCCTGGCGATTGCATTGGCATGCTGTTTCACCCGTCTTATGAGTTCGATGCAGTGTCGGCGCACCTGCTGATAGATGTGATTGTGGCCGCCAACATCATTTACCCTCCTGTGGAGTTCTTCCCACTGGGCATCCCGCTGCTGTGCATCCTGTGGCACATGGCTGAAGAGTGTTACATGGTTGTCGAGGAGGTATGGGATGTGGACCTCATCCTCCAAGCGGGTGTATGGTGGCAGCCTGACACGCAGCATACCTGGAAGACATAATGATGGAGACAGGTCACAGTAACTCACAGAGAAGTACAGAAGTACAGCTGAACATACATGTGGATCACATTTATTAAGATCACAAATATGTCTTTGCAAATCTACATGACACTAACACCACTGACATGTTTAACTCACACACATTTGACACTTACTGATGATTTGATGTTATCACAATATATATGTGTGTCAAGTGATGACATTACTCATACTCCATGTGGATGTTGTCTTGATGTGGGCATGTCTGTTTGCCTGTACTGGTGTCTTTACCCATCAGCTCATACCTGGATGTGTTCACATCAATGCCATAGACTTTAATGCTCTGTATATGTCACATATATAGTCATACACAGCCTTAAGGGATGTGACCTGTGACCCTGCAGACTTGCTCACAGAAAGTTTTACATGTATGTGTTTTGCCATATACATCCACATGGCACTGTACAGCTATTTAGCATCCTGCCATGTATTACCTGTGTTGCACATGTGAAACACATGGGACAATGGCTGCCTGATGGTATTTGCAGGGTTGGATATCAACTATAGCATGTATGGTCATAGTGAACTAGTAGGTTATATGCCCTGGGCCATTTATGAGCCTAGGATGAAAAGTTACCTAGCTGTAGCCAACAGACAGGTAAGTTTCAGTGGCCAGTCCAAGCAGTGCCACAGAACTGATCCACAGGGTTACTGATATATTTGCCATGCGGTCATCACACCACATCACAAAGAAGGGCAATGTGCAGCTCCGCTGGACAGGGATGCATAGTATGGCAGGAGTATGTAAAGTGTATGGGACAGAGATCTGTCAGGCATGTTGTGATCCTTGTACTAGAAAGGTGGGTGTCCATGACATATGTGTTTATTTGAAATCAGGATGTGTAAGTGTAGCATGTCCAACATCTCTGGGTTGGACATGGATTTATTCAGGGTAGGCATCATGCTACATAGTGGAGCTAGGGATTGGGAAGGGCAGTGTAGGCCATCTGAACATGGCCAATAACCCTTAAAGGGAATATGTGATCTATTATGGGTCACGAGTGTTGAGTATGGCTGAACAATTATCTCTATATTCATGGATGACACCCTGTCATGATTAGGGGTGCCACATATGACTACCTGACTGGTGTGGTGAAGTAACTATCAAAGGAAAGACTACTGTCCAGCTGCATCCCATACACACACAGTGCCCATTATGTTGACCGCTGGCTAGGTGGTAGTTCATGGGTACAGGGTTTTTAACATAGGGGATGACAATGCAATACTTAGCTATGAGATTGTGGCCATACGTCACACATCTGACCCACATAGGCCCTTCTGCATGTTGACTGCAGCACACATTGAATCAACTATTGCTCCTAGTCCATAGTTATTTGCAAACATCACTAGGTAGATGCCTTTTGTGTTAGTCTATTGGTATAGATAACAAAGTGGGGGAGTACCAGGAATTAACCCTGTATTAGTAGCTGGCACTGGTTTGATGTGCGTGTATTAGTCTGACACCTTCTGTAGTGTTGGTTCTGCCAACAGTCCAGTTGCCAACCACTCCTGTGACATAGGAATATACATATAGTTTACCGAGTGTAACTGGAACACAGTATGGGTGATGGTGTCCTAAGTCCTGGCAAGGTCATGATATGCTGTGTGAATCAACCTTACTGTCATCTACATCTATACTGACTACATCAAATAAGTTGATCATGGTTCATGGCCTTACAGACCAGACTCAGGAGGGTAGTAGTACACTATTTCCCAATGTCAGTGGTGTCTCCCGCTTTGTGGGGTGTGATAACTGTTGCTGTGCACCATTCAGTGTGTACACAGCCTGACATGAAGCTATGATTGAACATGATGTGTATGTGGAGAGCAAATTGTTCTGACATTTGTGTAGGATACACCCTGGGATGTTGACAGGTCCCATGAAAGTTGTATGTATGGCTTTAGAGAGTGCAGCTTTTACCTGCATAGTTGTTATTACAGGGGCTCTGTAGTGTACATGAATATATAAATTTGTACCTGCTGAGGGGAGGTGGGAGTGGATTTAGGTTCTCCATGACCCTATCTGGATGAACAGGTGCTATTTATGTAGGTACAGTACTTCCCATGCCATAGTGCTGTGAAGCAAGGCAGGTCTTGTTGTTGCCATTATGATTCATGACACAGCTATAGAATGCTCTGTGGTTGTCCTCATAATATGTGGCTGATTAGTTTCACAGTAGCTTTGTGTGGTTTTATATGGTGTACCTGCATCTTACTGAGGCTGACCAGGGATCACCTCCACTCATGTGTGTTCACTCTTGCAACAGTTACTACCTTCTGTGGTACAGTTTGAGGCAGGGTACCACCAGTTTGCCTACTTGTTTGTGTTTGGTTGAATCATGGTTCTGTTTCAATGGCACAATCACTGCACTTATGTGACTGCTTAAAGTTCATTTGTATAGGATTCAGCCTTTGCACATGCATTGTCCATCTGCATGGGTGCCATGACAGTCACCACTTTGCTCTTAAGAAGCATAATTGGCTTTGGAGACTGACTATGTGTAGCATAGTTCTGATGAAATCTAGGTTATCTAGATGAAAGCGCTCAACCATCTGCTTTTCCATCTTGGGTGTATGTTTTTACAATAAAGAATCCAACTGCAGTATATCCTTGGTTCCTGACTCTTCCTGAGCCTTGGGCTGATTTTCGTGTGGTATGTGTAGCATACTGTTAGCCCTGTTTGTGTGACTATGGTGATCCAGGTCATTGGGGTTGATGAAATCCATGCATTGAGCGCAGGTGTTGGTACATGAAGAGTCTTCTCAGTTCATAATAGAATAGTTGACAGTAGCCATTATTATGGTTTTCTGTCTCAAACCTAATATTCCCCATTACAGCACAATATGACAGTTGGGAATTCTGAGGCATGGTGGGTGATCTGTCGCAAGGTGCAATTTGAATTCCACTTTGGCACAAAGGTAGTTGCTCAACATAATGCATCTGAAGTTATGCAAGTGCAACTAGCATGGGAGTGTACATATCCTTCAGGAATATGGACACACCTGTGGCCCGTGTGTTCCAATAAAGGATAATGGGTAAGAGGTGAGGTATGTGTTATAACATGGTCATGCAGGTGTGCTCTCCGGAGCGTTGAACCATATCTCAGTCACTGCACAGATATGTTTTCCATGTTAAGGATTGACATAAGTGAGTTCATATTGAGTTTCTGAAATGTATCACTGAGTAGCGAGACCCACAGATTATTGCTTGGCTGTCCCTGTTACAGCAGTGGACTTTCACTTGAACTGTGCATGATGAAGGCACTATAGGGGAAGCATGAGCCCTAGCCAGTATCCAGATTCCCAGGGGTGACAGGTGCAGGTCCTGTCTGGCAAAGCATACTGGATACCCTTTGAATTGCACCAGTACATTAGACAATTGTGGAATACAATCCTTTTGTCCCTGTATGGCAGTATCATTCTGGCCAATGACAGAATGCTACCCAGGCCTTGGGACATACCTGCATGAGCTACAAGACCTGACAGTTCCTACATGTGTGTTTCCATGCAGTCCAGGCTACTGCGTCACAGGTCCTGCACAACATGGAATATGCCAGAGCCATGTGTATAGTTCAAAAGATGGTCTGAGTGTATGGGTATGTGGCTAATCATGGCAGACACGCAGCTGATAGTATGTTTGCCCTCGTATAGTTTGGTGTGTAACATAGTGCTAGAGTTTGCATTCACAAATGAGTACTGTTGGGCATGTTTCTGGCCACGTGTTCTGAGGTGTGGCACAATTATGCAAACTATGTCATACAGTTTGTGTATTTTGTTGTCTGTCTATTCCAGCTTGAGAGGTCACTTGCTTGGCCAGATACTTAGAAGCCTCTGTGAATGTGTGTGATTTCAGGTAGTATGTGTGGGTGTCCTTACTGTGTTCTGGTAAGGGTATGTGTTGGTTGTGATGATGAGATGCATGTGTTAACCTACACTTCATGACTGTCCAGTCCAGTCATGGCTGTAGACTGGACTGCCTTCCAGCTTACCCCTGTAGCTGCATTTCCAGACAATGTGTGGGGTGTGGTGTTAGGTGGGTTTGGCAGCGTACATGGCATAGAGATTATATTCCCCCAGGATGGCCACATACACAAAGATGACATTAGTAAACACCAGTAGCTGACTAGTGGACATGCCTGTATGAGCATTCAGTACTACAAGTACCAAGTACTGTATTTAGTTTACTTATTGCTTATGAAGATGTTTTAGACTGTGATGCTCACAAGTAAATATTTATGTTATGGACTTTACTACACTGGCTATTACAGAAACATAGTAGCTAGCTTTAGCAGCAATCTTCCTCTGAGGAGCACATCACATACTGATAGTTGATTTCAGATGATGCAAGTGTCTATAGGTCTGTTTCTTTTTCTGTGTATATACTCACATATCCACCAGAACCATGAGCTCTGTTGGGCACAGACACCCACTCCCCAAACAGAGTCATGTATCAATAGGCTCTGATGCCACTATCAACATGATCAGGATATAATTAGATAGTGTGAGCCATCAACTATGAAGTGGCTATTACACATGAGCAGCTGTCTCCTACATCTTACACTCCTACTGCAGATGTTACACTAGAGTTAAAGATGATATGCAGCCTGTTACATTACCAGTACTGTGCACTACCTTACATACAGTATGTGCAAGCGGCTGTTAGGTTGGCAATGAGAGGTTAGGCTACACAAACCTGATAGTTCAACCAGTGTGTCTCTAATCTCAATATCCACTCTATGTAGGTTTGCACATAGCCATTTGGCCCAGTCATGTAACAAGGGTCACTACACATTTGCATAACATGTACAGCTGTTATTGCTTGCAAACGATACTAGAGAGGTGGATATTACATGTATTATGTACATGGACAGTTACCTGGCTCTTCCAATTATCTTTGCTATCATGCTGCTAAGCTGTCAGATGAATACAAGTCATATGTATCCTGTTATTGAGTATTGTAATTGCCAATAGGCATAACTAATGTTTGCATAACATAACAGAAATGCTATGTAAAATGGAATACAGATCTGCCTAACATACTGTACATTGCACAATTATTGTCACAATATCCTACAATGCAAACCATATTTACACAGTAAGCCCACCTTTGACATGTTCATCTTACTTATACACCCATACATATGTCTACTGTTACAATATATTGACATATACTATCCCCTGTTATAGCACATACTTGTTGGACCAACCCTGACACCGACAGTGGCTAGAAGAGAATTGGTGAGTTCCAAACCCATATATATCATCCGTTGTGGTGTATGAGGAGTTTGCCTTGTGACCTACAGAAGTACACACATAGAATACTACAAGCATTACTACTGCTCAACAATACATCGCTACAAGATAGCTATTTCCACTATATGCATGGATTACACTGTAATTCTTACAGAACAGGTACTACATACACAGACATACTACATGTTATACATACCATCTTAGTAATTGGAGGTATTATTGACTGGTATATTACTCATTTTCGGTTTGTGTTTCAGTATTTTGTACTGTTCTACAGGTAGATGCAGATGGTTTGAATGTGTGACAAGGCAACCTTTTATAGTTACAGATCAGTGACATGTGCTATCCCGATAACTAATTGGTGTTCCTAAGTAGTTAATTACATGCACATCAGCTGTGCAGTTACTGCCTTAGCCAGTACCATGACAACTGTGGAGTACAATTGAGTACTCCACTTGGGCGTTGTCCCTTTGCCTTACTTGTGAGGAAGACATCCTGGAAGTGTTGTTTGAAATCTATTGTAACAGCTGTATGGAGACAAACACTAATATATTGTGTGTTATGCCTAGAGGATTTGGTCTAAATGTGAGTACTGCTGTTATATTTCTAAACATTGCTAGTTGTGCAGGGTTTGTCTGTACCTAATACTTCTGCATATGTATCAGTCTGGCCAGGATGTTTGACCAGCTAAAGGCTGCATGGCTATGTATATAATGTTAGGGGGTTTACAGTGTGCTTACCGGACATCTTTAGTTTGGTGTTAATGTGTATCATACTGTGCTGATAATCAGTAATCGGTAACACTTCCTGGTGTAATTACTTTTCAACCCTCTGAAACGGGATTAGTTAAAACAAACCCTGTAAAATCAGCAGCTGTTCCATTGTATAACAGCAACTATTTCACAGAGGGCCATGTTAGTATGTCTGTGTCCAGATATGTTAAGGTTTCAGCAGATGTCGTACAGTGGGTGAATAATTGGTTATGGTATGACAGTGTGTATTGTAATTAGTTTGGGTGTGGGGGAGATGGTGGTGGGTGTACATAGCAGATGCAGGTGTGTAGGAACCGCTTTTATACATCTTCTATATGTGTGTGGAGGTTCTTTCCCTATGTGAATACTTATCCCTTAGTGGACTAATACTCCGCAGCATATCGCCTACTCCGAGGTGATCTCTGCCTAACATATAAAGCTATGTCAAACCCAGAGCTGTTGGACATGCTACACCTAAAGAAATCCCAATCCCTCTGAGCTACACACTCTAGGGACCTAAACCTTGTCACCACAATAAACAGGACACGTTGGAGGGATAGATTCCTGTCCCAGAGACTTCCTATACTCTGGAACAAGCTACCCATGTATGTCAAGCAAAGTTCTTCATTAGCACTCTTCAAGAAAAATCTTGATGAGTGGATGGGAAATAGAAAATACACTCCGGGGATCACTTCTGTGTCTCTGCTGGACAGTGGCACAGGAAAATAACTTTCTTGGGTGGCGTAAGCTATGGAACCTTGCTGGCTAGGCTTATGTAGGTCCTTGGGCTGATAGCCTAGTACCTACCTATGAGTATATATATATATATATATATATATATATATATATATATATATATATATATATATATATATATATATATATATATATATATATATATACCTACCTATGAAACTATGAACATATATATATATATATATATATATATTTAGTATTAATTTGTAACAGTTATACATATGTAGACTTGTATATGTTGATTCACAAACTGCAGTACATTACAATGTACTGTACATTTGTACACAAAGTGACTGTCCCATTTGTTGGCAGTACTGTGGAATGCCTATAGTATAAGGTGTAGTTTAAAGACCATGAAACATGTATACAGCTTAGATGGCTTAGTGGTAAGTCCCATGACTATAGTGTGCATGGTTCAGGGTTCAACAAATGCGATGCTTTAAAATGTTTTTTACTCCAGAATAAGGCTCATTTAAGCAGTTGTAAACATGTTTAAAGGTGTTTGTGTGACATTAAAGCAGCAGTTAAACAAACTTTAAAATGTATAACCTGTGCATGCAAACACGGCCACATCTGCTAACTACTCAGGATATATAAATTTCAGTGAAGTAACATCTCACTATGTGCTTACATAACATTACATTCTCTGACTTTACTCTCCAGCACACATGGGTTTATGTGGGTGTTTCAAATGTTTATTACACAGACAAATACTACCTATATATGCAAGCTGTGGTTAAGGTATACTTTTTAACATGATAAACATCCCTGACTTTATTGGGATTTGAACCTCGAATGCACAGATACTATGCAAATGCTGTAACCATTACACTATTGACATTAATGTTGCTTCTGCCTATTTCCTATTTAGATGATTTCTATGTGTAAGCAAGGCTAAGCAAAGGGCATGGGTACCCAAACCTGCTGAGCTTCACTTACTCTTGAAATAAAAACATATAACAAATGAAATAAGAGACTATAATTTTCCTAACTACATTAGGCATAGCCCCTCACTGACACACTTCAAGGGAAACCTTGGTGTGAATGGGTAACAGAATATACACCCCTGGGATCATGTGTCCCAGAACCATACAGCCAGGGGTTGGGGGAGCCCCTCCAGTTTTATAGCTGCAAGACCTGTTGGGGAAATTGAATGGTGTTGATTTTTCATGTTAACATGCCCTCTTTGGATCACTAAGTGCCCCTATCACCCTCCACCACCCCAGTCTTCAACAGCTTCCGGCAACTCTGCCTGGAAACACTTCATTGGCTATGCTTGACAGAGCCTCAGTTACTTCATCAATGGTGTGGAGAAAGCCAACACACTGTAGCTATGCTTCTAATTGCCCTTGGGCAGAAAGCCTACTATCTATCTGTGAACCTCTAAAGTGCAGGCCATCACAGCCATAATATGTGAATAAACAGAGTTTTCAGATCACAATATGCAGTGAAAGATCACCATGTAGTCAGGAAACAGTTAAGTACAGCAAGAACATACAGAACACTGATACTTAATCACTCCAAAAGCCTATATTGGAAGCAAGAAGACTTGTATAAGTTTAAGGCTTTCTATTGCTTACATGTAAGTTACCTACAGGAAAGATGAGAAACAAGCACAGATGGGAAACATGCATGCAACAATACCATACCGGCTTATGTGTCAGCCTTAGGCTTTGGAATACTGGCCAAGGCTATTGGTGTCCCCATGGTGCCTTTTTTAGGAAAGTCACAAAGGTGAATCCCACCTCCGTAAACAGCACAATAGCAGAATCAATGAGGGTTATGCTCCTCAACACCAGGGGTTGTGATCACAACATGCACGCACTCACAGCACTCCTCAGTATGGACAACGTCAACATCTGTGCAGTAACTGAGACCTGTTTTAAGGCTCCTGAGAGCACACCAGCACTACCAGACTACAACCCATGCCACACATTTCAGCCACAGCACATGGACTGACACAGACATGGAGGGGGTGTATCCATATTCATCAGGGATACCTACACCTCCAGGTTAGTGGGGCAGCATGATACCTCTAAGATCATCAATGTGCAGCTAACATCAGCCACAACTGCAATGCAAACTGTGGCCTGCTACAGATCACCCTCCATGACCCAGGACCACCACTCCACCTACCTGAAGAGAGTGGAAAACATGACAGTCCTACCACACACCCTGGTATTGGTTGATGTCAACTACCCTACCATTAACTGGGAAACTTACTCAAGTACTCATTCCAGTGCCAGCGCTTTCTGGAATTTATCACCTCATATGCCCTGTATCAAATGGTAACTTCACTAACGAGGGGTGGAAACATACCAGAAGTGGTAATCATCAACATGGGTGACAGGTGCACCACAGCAGAGGTAAACCAGTCACTGGTTAGATCTGACCATGAACTATTCTCTGTTTCCACACCCAACCATCTCCCCCACCAATGGAAACCACAGTGTATACCTTTCCTACAGCTAAATTCACACTACTAGAGACAGGGGTGGGGGTTTTGCAGTCCTCATGATAAGGGAAAACACTGCTCAAGATACAAACAGATTTACAAATGCACTCTATAAGCACCTACAAGGATGTATGGATCGTGCCATCACTGGTAAACCAAGACACTCCTCCTAGACAAGGACACCACTCTGGTGGACCCCTGTAATAAACAGGCTATACAAAAGAAGTAGGACAGTGTTCCAGAAAACCAGCAAATCCCAAGAAGGGCAGACATCCATGACCAGTATTAGTAAGAAACTTAGGTCCTTCGTGAAATCATCCAACGCTAACATCAACAGGAAAATAGGCAAGGAATCAAAAGATAACCACAAAGCCTTCTTTGGCTATGCCAAGGATGATAACACACAGATTTGCACTGTGCAGGTGAAATAGAGCACAAAATATACTGACCCTACTGATCTCGCCAACATCCTTGCAGATACATTCAGTGCAAACTTCACCCCCTAAAGAGCCCACAGCAATACCTGAAAAGTACAGTATCCCAGACATTAGAGACACAGGTGGAAATGGCCCTCTCTGACAGCAAACCACAGCGTCAATGGAGGCAGATGGTGTCCCAGACTGCATCTTGCAAACACTACAAGACAACCTGACCCCCCACCTAATTAAGCTTTTCAACCTCGGGCTCTCTACAGGCTACATGCCCATACAATGGTGAGTGGCAATGGTTATTCCACTCCAGCAAGGTGGAAACACAACTGACCATGGTAACTACTACCTCATAAGCCTGACTAGTCTGGTCTGCAATGCTATGGAGTGCATCCTCATGGCACTCAAAGACATTGGTAACCTCCAAACACATGACCCAACCCAGGTCAACTTGGTTGAGTGCAGTTCATGTCTACTGAACCTGCTTGACGTCTTACAGACAGTCACCAAGACATTAGATGAGGGGAGAGGTGGTTCACACATACTACCTGGACCTCGCCAAGGCTTTTGACACTATTCCCCACTCAGCCTGTACATACACCCATACATCACAGGATGGGTTGCTAACATGCTTACACACAGAACCCACATGGTACGACTAGCGGTCTCCAGGTCCAACTCTTAACCAGTCACGACTGGTGTCCCACAATACTCAGTCCTGGGACCCCTACTGTTTGGCATATACTTCTCAGAGGTACAGGCAAATGCAGGTGGACTATGGCAGAACATGTTTGGCAATGACTGTGAACTGGGAGCCATAATTGACAGTCCAGCTGACACAGACATCCTTCAAGGGGCCTCACAGAGACCGACACAGCGTGTCAAAGTCATGGCCTCCAGCTAAGTACAACAAACTGCATGGTCATTCCATTGTGGAATATTAAGCTCCCACATATTAACACATAAGTGGCAGCCACTTTAATACAGATGAGGTAATAGGGTATCTGGGGACAAAGGTAGATAGTGATCGCTCCTTTGACAATCATATCTCCAAAGTAGTTAGGACATCCTTCTATGTAGGCCATCTGATTACTAAAGGCTTCCCATCTAGACATACTGAGGTTATAGTGCCCCTTTACTCATCACTCATCAGTCCCATCATAGAGTATAATAACCCATTTGGGATGTACCTCAGAAGACACTTCCAACAGCTGGAAGGTCCACAAATGTACCTTGCCAAGAGGATTACTGGCTTCAAACATATGTCCTATGCAGCCAGACTGAATAAACTCCTGCTTTACTCAGTGGCATCTCGTTTACTCAGAGATGATCTCTGCTGGCCAACAAAGCCATGTTGAACTCAGGCTTAATGGATATGCTCCACCTATGGGAATCCATGTCACAGTGAGCCACACGCTGTAGTGAGCCGAACCTTGCCACAACAATAACTGGAAGATGCTGGAGGGATGGATTCCTGTCACAGAAACTCCCCATACTTTGGAACAACATCCCTAATTACATTATACAGAGCCCCTCACTAACACTCTTCAAGAGAAACCTTGAAGAGTGGATGAGGAACAGTAGATACACCCCAGGGATCCTGCCATTGGCTCTGCCCCACATAGGGACAGTTAATGAATCAATGGGATGGCATAAGCTGACACATTTTGGCTAGGCGTATGAATGCCCTCAGACAGTTAGCTAAGTACCTACCTATGAACCTATACATACAGTATCAGCACATGCTGCCTATGTTGGATGCACACAGTAGACTGCCTATACATGACAATTTACAGGTAGTCTTTTGTGTGTGCCATCCATTTTTACTGTTTGTGCAGGTGGAGAAAGGGGTCAGTCCCTAGGTGCCTACACTGTCAGTGTGTGTGCTATACGTTCCCTCCTTGCCAAGGCATGGGCATACTGGGCATGCCTCCGTCTGCCTACAGGGGCTGACTCAGGGTGTTCGTGGTCTGAATACCTCTGTGCCTGTGGGGCCCTTGGCAATGGTGGTGGGCTGTGAGGGCCTTCACCATTCTGTCCCTGCTGCAGCTGTTTCCGCAGGATCATATTGTGCAGCATGGCAGATACTATGAAGATGTTGGCACACATGCCTGGAGAGTACTGCAAGGCTCCACCAGATATGTCCAAGCAATGGAACCATGATTTAAGCATCCCAAACACACGCTCTATGATGATTCTGGTTTGCGCGTGTGCCTCATTATGGCATTCCTGCATGGGTGTGTGTGCATTTCTGATGGGAGTCATCATCCACGGTTCCAGTGCATAGCCAGCATCACCCACCATGTGGCCATATGGGATGTCCCCCCTGGCAAATACCTGATACAGCTGTGAGGCATGCCAGATGTGGGAGTTGTGATAGCTTCCAGGGCTGCCAGCACACACATCCATGATAATTCCCTGGGCATTGCACACAACCTGGCAGTTGATGGAGAGGTAACCCTTGTGTTTTATGTAGTGCCTACCCTGCTCACCAGGTGGTGACTTGATGTGTATGTGTGTGCAGTCTATTGCACCCAGTACCTCCGGGTATTCTGCCACAGGGTGGAAGAGATGCATATTGCTGGCTAACTCCTCCTGCATTCGGGGGAAGTATATGTGCTCATTGGCATGTGGTAACATGGCATCCAGGAACTGGTGAAGTACCCTGGATGGTGATGTCTGTGAGATCCCCATGATATCCCCAGTTGGCCTTTGAAAGATACCTGTAGCTAGTATTCTCAGGCTTACACATACCTTTGTATCCACTGGGATGGGTTCCCTTCTGTTTGCTCTGGCTCTGAGGCATGGCCGCACAGCTCCACAAGTTGCTGTAGGGTGTCCCTGTCTACCCTGTAATGCTCTACTATCTCCAGATCATGTAGCCTCTGGCAGGTTACCCTGGGTCTGAACACTCTTCTCCTCCTCTTGTGCCTGAGGTGGTTGTGTGCATCATCCTCCACACCACCTTCAGTCTCCAACACATGCTGGTGTATCAAAGCTATTGCAACCCCTAACATGTACATACTAAAAGTTCCCCATCTGTATACACTAATGGTGCAGAGTGTATGGGTATACACAAGTGTGTGTGTGTGAGGTGCTTTCACACTTTATACTATTGTGCTATGGATGCTGCTGATGTCATTGGGTGTGTATGAGCAATTTCAGCTGCAAGGTATATTAATTATGGGTTTTACAGTGAGTACTGCAAGTGTGGGGTCTTTACTGTGGAGTTATGCTTGCCTGCCTTGATTAATCTGTTGCCCTTTAATTCACTTTTAAACCTGGATCCCCTCCCATTATCAGGCATGCATCCACATGCCGTCTTTCTTGTTTTGTACTTTCCCTACCCAGTCATATGTTGCAAAATGTGTCTTGTAGCTGATATATTGCAAATCTGCTTTGTTCTGCTGTGACACTTTGTTTTCTTTGCAGTACAGCCCCTCCCCTTTCCTGTTCTGCAAGTAGCAGCTTGCAGTCTTGTTAGCTGTTGTCAGTGTCCCACTGTAGGGTCCTAGGTGTTAATTAGTCATTTCTACTCCAATTTCCCTGCTGCAGCATTTCTTTATTTCTTTCCTATATCCTTCCTGTTTCAGCTCCAGTGCGCGCCATACAAACCCATTTACTGGGTTTAAGAGCGTTTTCATTTCCGTTCACATGCATATTCGGTTACCTTGTGTACTCTCAGCTAAGCAAAGCTATAGTCAGTTCAGCATACCCCTATCCTGCAGCTTTGCTTAGCTATGGGCAAACCGGTTTAACAATGCTCCAATGTGCTTACAGCAAAGGTGACACACCCCTCTCTTGATGTCATCTTTATCTCAAGGGCACACCTCGGTGTTATAATGCTATGCTGTGAGGTGCATCCTTAGACCAGCGGGGAATCTATGATTCACTATTACTCCTCTCATTTGCATGACATTGCCTACTAATTCCTAGCTACCACGCATAACACTGTCACAGCCCCTTAGCAATCCTTGCGACATGGTGTGGTGTAGCATGCCTGCCATTGACTATTATGGGGAAATTATGATGTGTTACATTGCAGTTTTATTCTATATTTTTATATTTTCCTTGCAATCCCATTTGTGCGCTGCTGCCCTGCGCTTCCACGTCTTGATAGTGCAAATATAAATATTAAATGTAAATTTTATATTTTGTATATATTTTATGCCAGTGGCTATATATTTAGCCATTGGCATATATTAACAATATAATATGTGTGTATGGTTGGCTGTCATGGCTCCGATTTTATGTTTGCAAAAATGTAAACCGTTTTTTACAGTTTACATTTCTGCATGTTTACACTATGCCTGCACCACTTCCTGGATCGCTACATACCTTCATTTGCATGCTACACTGCTGCACATGGGGTAATTAGCATACAGGGCCTGGGAGCTGTGCAGGCATAGCGAATGCAGGTAGTGCACGTGGGAACAGCTCGTACCTGGATCGCTCGGTGGCCATATTTGGTGTTGGAATGCCGACGCTACGCCTGCACCTGGTGCAAGCTTCATGAATCCCGGGGTCTGTCTTTTCCAATTATACTATCATTTTCTCTTTCTTCCACTCATTCTTATACTCTTTCATTCTATCTCCCTCACTCGGTCATACTTTTTCTCCCTCACATTCTATAATTCTCTCTCATACTCTTTTTCTGATTTTCTTGGTGTTAAATCTCTAGTTTCCTAGCCTCCTTTACATAATTTCCTGATCATCAGCAACAATGGTACAGTACTGCCATACTGACCATCTTTATCCTTTAACATAACAGCAAACAAATAGCGTACCTCGACTGTTTCTGATTTTGTTCACATTTTTGGTTCATAGGTAAGTACTATGCTAGCTGTCCTTGTAGACCATTTTAAGCCTAATCAGTTTCCCTCAAAGGTGAGAATCAAACCCTGTACCTTATGTCTGTGAGGTAAATTCTTTAACCATAATGCCAACCACCAAGCTGATGGCTGTGGGCTTTATAATTTTTGACTTTCTGGTGAACCACTGAAGATTACAGTCAGTAATGCCAGACGTTATGCATAAATTACAGTTTCATACTTCCTATTGTTCAGAAAATGCATGTTGATGTAAAACCTGTTGTTTTATTAACCACTTATATGAATGTGAGTAATATTTAAACATTGTTCCTAACACTGGGTCTTCATTCCTCCATTAGTTTTGGCTTTGTCCCTGATTCTTGAGCAAAGAATATGAGAGCTATGGCAACCATGAATATGTACATTTATCATCAGTTCAGATGTTTAACTTTGTCACAGAACTTTTTGGAGAACATTTTCTTATCATTCACTTTAGCTCAGAAACAGCATTCAATATTCTATAATCTAACACTGCTGGCTAATACAGAGACTCTGGTGTTTTGCCCACAGTCCCACTACCACCACTATGGTTCTGGCAATTAGTTTGTTCATTTGAGGACCGGAGATAAAGGGCAGCGTTTAACACATCAATAGACTGAAAAAGAGGTCTGGTAATAACACAAATAGGTACTTACGTATTATCGCAACCACATTTTTGCGGTAATGCTAGTTGCTTCTGTTTAGGTGAAGAAATTGTAATAAACTTTTATAAAGTTTAAGAACATGTTTTCTGTAATGTTTTTAAGTTTTAGGAATGTTTGCCATTCAAACCGCTGAGAAAATAAGTGTTGAAAATAGGTTTCCTGTTTTATCGCTAGCAACTCTTGTCAGTTAAGCATGTCCCATACTACTTCATATGCATTCCTTTTCTCGTGCCATCAAATGTTGTCAAAGCAATCCACATCTTCTCTGCTTTGTACGCAGAAAAGCATTACAACACCAACTAAGCAATCCATATCTCTAGAGCCGTAATACATACTAAAACCAATGCAATTAAAACAGACATTGCACTAAAAACAGAAGCATCAGTACATAAAAGCAAAGCAGTACTGTCTACTTATAACGTTTACTAAGTATGTTTCATTTTTCCTGACAACCTTTCATTATATTGTTTGTAAACGTTTAACCATTAAATACTTTACCTACATTAAATTGCATGTGTCCCACTTACTCTATACTGTTTGAAAAACTTAAACCATTAAATACTTTATCTACATTAAATTGCATGTGTCCCACTTACTCTATACTGTTTGAAAAACTTAAACCATTGAATACTTTACCTACATTACTTTCTATGTGCCCTGCTTTTTTCTTTTCAACTAAAAACATTCAGTTAAAATAAGGTAAACGTGAAG
>NC_056744.1:1383618236-1383720736 GCF_019279795.1 Protopterus annectens | reverse complement strand
AAACTCCTATTCAGTATAGCAATTGGGAAAAAGGCAGAGTACTCATATAGCCTAGAATAAAAACATGGAAAAAACAAGAAGCTACAAAAAGGGGTTACAGTTTAGGCATGTTTGTAGTGAAAAATAGGATCCTGCCTGGTATTAGAAATCAGCTTCAATGATAGCACAACAAAAAAACGAAAACTGTAAAAGATGCAAGAAAAGGGTGAGATATGCCTCTAGGCTGGGAGTCACTACAAGTCAGAAGACTGTCCAGAGCACTACAGAAAGTGCTAACACAGTGACAAAGAGGATAAAAATAGAAGACTAATGTATTTATTCACACCAAGAAATAGGCAGAGCAGTCTAAAATAAAAGAGAGTACTCAAAAGGTTTGTCTAGATAGCAGAAAAAGTAAAGAAAAACATATTTTTGTCTGGAATCATCCATTGTAGACCTAGACATAGGAGCCAGTGCTGTTTTATTTAAATCTAGTCAGTGTTTTGTTCATTTACATTTGTTACTCTAACAGTTCTTCAGACAGGCAATGCACCACACTCAACATCTCTGACACAGTGTGAGTAGTGCCTGCCTGTGCCTGGGGCAGTGACCTGCTCATCCACTGAGTGATGGCAAGGGTGACACCTAGGGCTGGGAGTGTTGAGGAGACATGTCATTGACTGACACCTGATGTCTGTGGTGGTGAAATATATGGGATGTGCACCACTGAACACAGGGCAGTACCATCTTAGCTGGGGGTGAGGTGATTGTGCCTTCCATTGTAACATTGTTGACAGTTTCACTTTGTCATCAGAATGTCATGTTTATGTTGCCATTATCATCACCCACGGATGATTCTCTGATATCTTGAGGTTCTAACCTGTTGTGCTGGATTGTCAACTAGTGGAACCTCCGAATGCACACTAATAATGTACCTACAGCAAAACTAGATCATATTTGTGGCACACATACTGCTATGTGCCTATCATATACATAGCCTGTGTGCACATACATGACTTGTGATATGGAAATAATATTATCACTCTATTTAATATAATATATTACAGGTTTTTTTTCAAACATATAGTAAAACTCTCTCAGTAGATGGCTTCCTGTCAGGATTCATGCTGACTTGATGAAGGAATTTTAAGCAAGTAACAATACTGTGAAATTCAGGAACTGATGAGCACTTTCAACAAACTCCAAAGTATGTTCTCTTTTTTTTATTTGTTAGGGACATACCCCATGCTTGTCTATGTGTGTGTGTGTGTGTGTGTGGGGGGGGGCATTCCAACTCTCTCAGACATGTATTTATCAATTTCATGGTTGCACTGAGTGGGGAGAAGTGCAAAGTTTATTAGTGCTGATAGTGTTTTCAGCAAATTAAATTCATGGTACTGAGACTCGCTTAAAGATTTGTCATACAGCTGTCAGGTTTCCCTCCCATATTGCCCCATAGCAAGATATATTTATTTATTTATTTATTTTACATTTGTTGACCGGGATAGTCCGAATGGATGTATGTCCATTTTCAGCGGAGGCCTGGGGAGAAAAGCTCCAAAGCAAGTACAACAATTACATAATTAAATTAAAAACATTTAAGAGATGCAATTCTTAACAGACATAAGTAAAAACATTTTAACAGATTCAAATTTTTTTTTTTTCTCATAATTAGGTTGTGTAGGTTATGTACTTTTTCAGTAGAACACACAGAGAAGGATCAAAGCACCATGGGAAGAGAGCTTCAACCATAGAATACATAGAGATACAACAAAGCAACAGGAAATAGGTATAATAGACTTTAATGGAGGTCAGGCAAGAGGAGATGGTTTCAGTCTGGATTGGTGCAATAGCATCAGTCTGGATTGGTGCAATAGTCTCATTCTGGACTGGTGCAATAGTATCAGTCTGGACTGGTGCAATAGTATCAGTCTGGATTGGTGCAATAGTCTCAGTCTGGACGGGTGCAATAGTATCAGTCTGGATTGGTGCAATAGTATCAGTCTGGATTGGTGCAATAGTATCAGTCTGGACTGGTGCAATAGTTTCAGTCTGGACTGGTGCAATAGTATCAGTTTGGATTGGTGCAATAGTATCAGTCTGGAATGGTGCAATAGTATCAGTCTGGATTGGTGCAAGGGCATAGCCATTGTGATTTTAGGAAGATTCTTAGTTGCTTCTTGAAAAGTGGGGTGGATGCAAGGGATGTTAGTACACTTGGAAGTCTATATAATAGAATACTAATCCTTGGTGTGATATAGTAGTAAGATACTAAGTTAATACATAAAGTATGATGCTAATTATATGAAGATGGACTAACTGTTAAATTACATTCTCCTTGTCTATTTACAAAAGAAATTAAGCTTACAGTACTGGATGAATATTGTGATTTAATAAGGAGATATAAATTGGAACTAACCATTGAGCAAAATTGAGCAACTATTCGATGGGAGTTAATAACTGTCAGTTTTTCAAAAAACATATTACTACTCAAGGCATTACAACTGACTGATGTTTTGTTATACTATACCTCCCCCAAAAGTAAATGTCAATTATGTCACTTCCCTGAAAATTACATTTGATAAGCAAAACAAGCAATTAAAAAGTTCTTATGCCTGCATGGCTTACCAGCATACCTCTCAACTGTACAGATTTTTTTGTAGAATGTCCAGATTTTTGCCTGATATTCTTGGTCTGTTTCTCGTGAAATTGTGGTTTTCTGGAAAATTAGTGACAAATCATTAAAGACTGAAGTTAGAAAGTAATGACAGACATTTGAGTTTCAGACTTCATACCCTTCAGAAATTTCATGCTAATGCAAAACCTGTTATTCTATCAAGTTTCTGAGTTTGTAAGAGCAATATTTAAAAACTGTCCTTATTTTTGGAGCTCTGTCCCACTTTTATTTATGGCTTTGTCCAGATTTCTTGCCCTAAGAGGTTGAGAGGTATGCTTACCAGCACAATGTTTTCAAATCTCTGATGAGTTAGCCAGTTATTTGCTAAACCTTCTTCAGTACTTAGAAATACTCATCCGTTCTCTTCCTGACTTTGTAGCACTCACAAACATTAAAAAGATTGTAAAAATAAAGAGTAGTATAGGAATATTTTGATAATTAGCATAGACTGTGTGATATTAGCTATAGCTACTAATCTTTAGTTTTTTGCTCAAACTATTATTTTTTACCGGTATAGGTTTTACATCCCCCCAACTGAAAAAAAGATTCATGATGAGTCTACAAATTCAGTTACTTCAACTGCTAGTAGAGTGAAGCAGTTATGATGAAAATCACTTTCAGTGAATAGAAAACAAAGTCTTTTTTTTTTTGTAAGAGGCAAGTCCCGTGTACCCCCATGTATGGGAGAACCCCCATTTCCCAACTGATATGTACCACTCCATGGTCATACACTAATTGGCAAAAGTGTATATTCACAGTTCACTAAAAGTAGTTTTCAGTTTAACCGTTTTCATTATCACACTTGAAGAAGATACCTTCAGACAGCTGTTATGCTCCCCAGGCAATTTCTTGATGGCAACATAGTGCAATTTTTACTGATATGTTTCGTGTGCAGTATTATCACTCTATTGTCTCTTTTTAGTTTAATTAAATGAAGTGCTAAAGCATTCATATCACACGATTAATAAATCTTTTCACATTATGAATTTTATTCGTCAAATATAGAAATAATTAGAAGCATACATGGACTTACTTTGCTGGAATTAATATTAGTAATCAGTAACCTACAAATTCTAGCTAACATCTCAGGGGGGATTTAAACAGGGTTGCTGCTTCAGCAACCCTAACTGTAACTGGAGAATTTGAAACTCGGCAACCCTATTTGAAATAAATTTATACTGCATAAAGCATGAGGTCAGTTTGGCTTACTTTTGCCTATTAACTATAGAAAATAACACTGTTTTGTATATATGTGTGTGTCTCTGTGTGTGTGTGTGTGTGTGTGTGTGTGTGTGTGTGTCTGTGTGTGTGTGTGTGTCTGTGTGAGTCTGTGTGTGTGTGAGTGTGTGTGTGTGTGTGTGTGTGTGTGTGTGTGTGTGTGTGTGTGTGTGTGTGTGTGTGTGTGTGTGTTGCATAGCACTTTGAATTTGTGCGGACCTTTCTGACATAACCTCATTATTTTAAGTGAAGTAGGATAGCATTTTATTCCCTCCTTGAATAAACACCTATGGCATCTGCTAAGTCACTGGTCATATGTGGTGTTAAACTTTTTACTCTGCTTTATTGGCTTTTAACGTTCAAAATATAGTTGCTCAAAATAAAATAATAAAATAATCATGACAGTGACAATTGGCTGTTCAGCCAATCTTTTTGTTACTGCCACTGGATCTTAACTGCTATTTTTTATATATTAGATTTTGCTTTTCTGAAGAGCTCCTCAGCTTTTGCAACTGTATAACATGGTTGCTGTGACTGGTAATGGATCCTCTTGTTCTTAATAACACTTTAGGTTATTGCACTCCCAGGTTACATTTTAGCTTGCATATAGTGTATATAATTATGACTTTATTGTACTAAGCATTGGAACCTGTTGTTATGAACTGCACTTTGAACATGCACCACGTTTGCAGTTGTACTTTCTGATACTAAAAACATTTTGATACTTGGTAAATTATTATTCCTCTTAGTATTAATGCTGGTATATGCGGAAGTGACAAAGATTTTGAAACCCAAATGAATACACCCTGGTCACAAGATGTAGAATTGCTTTTCTTTTAGATATTGCATTTTATTTCTGTAACAATATACAGTATAGGGCATCCAACAAAGCATTAACATCACCAGCTCTCAGAATTTCCTAAAAATCTCCTTCACTGTATATCTCACAATGTAAAATATGAAACTCTCATCCTACGAGACTTAAGCATAGCCTCGCAGCATATAAACAGTACTACTCCAACAAAACCCATACATTTATATAGCTTTACTCTTTACTCAATTAATTTAATCTCCCCCTAGAATAAAAAGAAATCCATCAGGCAGTCAACCTTAGACTGAGTGCTCACCAATAAACCAGGCAAAATAATTGCAGCTGGATGCTTACCAAACAACATAAGTGATCACCTGCTAACATATGCCATTATAATTTATAATAGCCAGGAAAAACAAATTATATACAACCAAATAAGAAATTTCACCAAGTTCAACAAGGACGCCTTCATTAAAACACTATCTAATTATAATTGGAACATACTAACATTTATGCCTGTAGACTCTGCAGTTTCCCACTTAAATTACATTTTCCTAAAATTCCTTAATGACTTAGCCCCAGCTTCCCCATCAGCCAGTAACTGCACTGAATCAATCTCATCCCAGTTCAACAACTACTATATGCAGCCTATACTGTGCTTAGTTAACAATGACCCTGCCGCTTATCTCTTCCATCACTTCAACCTCACCCCCGTACCTGTGTACCTACCTCTATTATAAAAAAAAAAAAAAAAAAAGCTTCTACTTAAATTGAATCTCACCACTTTGTCTATGGACAAGCTCCCATCAGAATATCTAAAAATACCCACTGGTGCAATTGGTTTCCCCACTTCTATGCTGGTAAATAAGTCCATATCCCAACAATATGTTTCTGACATCTGGGAACATTACTATATTATTTCATTACACAAAGGGTGTACATCAACTGACTTTAACAATCATAGACCTAAACCTTTTCTTTCCCTAGTTTCAAAAATCCTCAACAAGTATATCTACACACCACTCACACAGTTTCTCAACTCCAAAAAACTTAACCTCCAAAACACAACATGGGTTCATACCCCATCACTGTACAACCACTGCCCTACTGCATTTTACTAACCTACTGCATTTTTCCTGACACTATAAATCAACTTAGAAGTAAAGGGAAACTTGTATCAACAATGGTTTTAGACTTATCTAACACATTCAACACAGTATCACATCAGCACTTACTCTCTGAACTTGCTTCAGTTGGACTTTTGTAAAAATCCCTTAAATGGCTCCTTAGCTGTCTGTATGAAAGAAAACAATGGACAAAAATGGCACCAGGATTATTTTTTAAGCTGTCACCATAGGAGTCTCCCATGGCTCAGTCCTCTTTCATATCTTTATATGTAAACTCCATACTGCTGCACATCATATAGGCATTGTCCAATACTCTGATGATTCAACCTTAAAGGACAACTATGGCATACAATGAGTTCCACTCCTGAATGTGGTTTTCCCCTACCTATCAATCCCACCACTAAAATAATAATGGAGGCAAGGGGAAACCT
The DNA here is from genome assembly GCF_019279795.1 of Protopterus annectens. Taxonomy (NCBI): domain Eukaryota; kingdom Metazoa; phylum Chordata; order Ceratodontiformes; family Protopteridae; genus Protopterus; species Protopterus annectens. The sequence goes on along the minus strand of NC_056744.1, from coordinate 1,383,714,493 downwards.
TTTTTTTGCATTTCTGATGGTTGCTGTTGTATTTCTAGTGGTAGAGCTAACCATCTTTATTAAAAGTTTGATCTTGCACTCCTGCAGCTACAATGAAACCTTTCTCAAAGTTGCCCATCTTGCAGAGAGCACTTTAGACTAAGGCATGCTCTCCTCAGCTCTTTTCACCCTTTTAACTATGCATGCTTCCTGCCATGCAGCTGTCCGATAAAGAAGGCCATCTTCCAGGCTCAATAGCATCGTTTTCATTTGACAGTTGCTGGACATGCTTATTTTCTTGAACGAGCATAGCAGTTATCGCTATTACTCAAACAGATCTTGGAAGTGCTAATAAGCTTTTTTTAATTAGTTTATTTATTAAAGTAAGTGTTGCTTCCTTTGATGCATTTCTCTTCCATGCTGCAGTTTTGGCGGTTACTTCTACATTATGCAGGCAATTCTTTTTTACTATCGTTTCAACAGGGCTGATGCAGATTGATGTATGCACTGAACAGATTTTGCAAAGTGCATGTTGCATGGTAGGTCCATTTCTGATCACACAGGGAATCAGATATCTGGTTTTTTTTTTGTCCTCCCTCCTGTTAAATTTACTTTTGCTTGTATTTGGTTTTGTTTAACCTGCAGTTTGGTTTGTGAAATTGTACACTTGGGAAAGCAGAAGAGGAGGACATAGGTAACATCATCTTATTACACAGAATTGATTGAGCAGTTTGAGTTTTTGATAAAAGCACCAAATAAATCATTTGTGATTACTTGATATATTAACTTATCATACATTCTTTGCTTCTGCTATCTGCTTCCCTAGAGTTCATTTTGGTTATTGATTAGCTTTTATGGACTTGATTGTGGGTGTTGCATTTCTGGTTAAGTGTTGTTGAGCAGTGTTTTGTATTTTTGCAGAACAATCTTGATTTTGCTTCACATTTCTTCCCTTTCCGTTGTTTATTTGATTTGCTCTATAAGAGGTTGTGCGCAACAGCTGGTATTCTGTAAGTGGTTTTCCTAACAGAAAATTTTGAGTGCAAGGAGGCTTGGTATGGAAGTACAGAATGTTTGCAAACTAATGCAGCATGTGGTAGTTGAGGTTAGAGGATAATTTACATAGCAGTAAAATAAATGAGTGGTACAACAAATTCCTTATCTTGTTTATATGCATGATCTTTTGAATTATTGGCAGAGAGGAAGGATATATATATATATATGTAAATTTACAGGATAATGACACTTTTTCTTGCAATGGAAAACTTCTTTGTATATGGAAAGTGTGGGCTATGGGTTATTGAGGGATATATATATATATATATATATATATATATATATATATATATATATATCTGCAACCAGCAGCAGATGCATGAACCAAAACTAGTACATGGACAGACTGAAAATATACCACCAACTGTCCAGCAAAAATAAACAATTCAAGCAATATTCCACAGTTCTGGGATGTACAAAAAAATTGTATAAATAAATGAGCAGGTGTTATAACTCCATCAATTTTTTCATTCTTTTAAATTTTTTTAATCCATTTAATTTCAAGACAAAAATAACAGAAATAAACCAGCAGTAACTATCAAGCAATGCAGACTACTTTCGCCCTCTGGCATCATGAATGCTATCCAGAACACACCTCCCTTTCGGTTTAAAACTCATTAATTTAAAGCAACAGCACTCTCACCCACAATAAGTTACCAATACATAAATAACACAAATATTTAAGCAAGAGATAATAAGCTCTCATGGGACATACATATATAGGGGATTAATAACAACTTACTTCTATATATAAACATATTCTAAATCATCATAATACTTAGAGTAATAATAATAATGTCACTTATTAGTAAAAATAAATATATATTTAAATAAATCTAGAAATACATCCCCTACCAATTCTCATTTAAGCCCGGTTTACACATTGTCCAAAGGTTAACATCCAAAATCATTCTTTTTGGTCTAATAACCTATGTCTAGAACCGTCTGCTAAACCCCTTCCCCTCACAGAATCTAGCCCAACAAAAATAAAATGTGCTGTGACATGTTCAAGTTTATGCTTTTAGACTGGACTTAAATGAGAATTAGTAGGGAGTATATTTCTAGATGTATTTAAATATATATATATATATATATATATATATATATATATATATATATATATATATATATATATATATTTTACTAATAAGTGAAATTGTAAGTATTTGTCTAAGTATTATGATGATTTCTCCAGATTACATTGGAGTAAAATAAGAAAAGTATTTTGCTTTATGTGGAGTGGAAGCCAGTTGCATAGAAGTGATAGTTTTTGTGATACACACATGAGCCTCAGAGTTGTCCTAGCTGTGTTGCAAAAGAGATTGACATCCCTTGAATGGGTGTTCCTAATACCACAGGACCTTCAGAGGTGTAATAAGTCCAATATACAATAGATCAGAAAAAGGACAGGGTCTGTATGCAAGAAGGCACCTCTTAGTAGCCTGCATAAAACTGAGAATAGGGACAAGACTTTAAGATGATCTTTGATAAAGCTTTTTCTGATTTAAGCCTTTGATGCTTTTAGTGAGAAAGTGCTGCAGCCTTTCCAGCTGTGACACGTTTATACAGGAGCATACAGAAGGGGCATTATACTCAGTGAATGGCTTAATGAGAGTAGAGTACCGTGGAATGATTGCATCCTTGGACCTAGATGCCATGCCTTTATTTATAAGCAGTGTGATGAGAAAGGACGTCCTTACAATAGTGGATATACACTGATCAAAAGATAGTTCTGTGTCTACACAGGTTCCCAGATCCTTAACTATGTTATCAATTTTCATGGGGGTGCATGTGATAGTTGCAAGAAAAGTCAGGCTTGCCACCTGATACTATTAAAAATATCCTGGCTTTTACTTGTAGTCTATAGTTTTGACACCAGCTATTTGCTTGGAGAAAGGACTTTTTGGAGGATTTTAGTGTCCTGTGAGGAGTTAATGATGACATCAAGTCCACAGTCCTCTACAAACCTGGTCAGACATAAACCCTAAACATTTGCTTTGACTTCTGAGAAGTAAATCCCAAGAAAGCATGGTCCAAGGACTGAGCCCTGGTATGCACCACTAATGACCCATCTTTTGGAAGATTTACAGCCTCCCACCCCAATTTCCTGGGCTCTAAACATGAGGCAGTTAGCTATTCAATAACATATTGTATTTACATGTAGTTGGAAGAGTGTCTACAATATCTCAGCGTGGAATTGTGTTGAATTTCTTTGTGGCAGTGGTGTATACTGATTTTCCCCTCACCCATTGCTTCAGTATCCATCTTAAAGATGTCAACCCGTCTAGCCAGGCAGGATCTGCCATTTATGAAGCCAAACTGGCTTGGGTCTAGCATTTGTAGTTAGCGGTTTCCTTATTTATTAATTCCATAGTCATCCTTTACCATAGCCTTACACATGAGGTTGGTCAGTCTTATGGGTTTATAATTACCTGGGTCTGTTGACACTCCACCTTTGTGCAAGGGGATGACTGTTGCTGTCCTTCAGTCATCCAGCACAGGCAGATATTGAATAGCCTCTACAGACATCTAACAACTCCTGTTCCAGGCTGGCCAGTAGACAGCCCAGTATGTTTTCCAGTCACATAGAACTAGTGTTCTTGCCCTTGGATAGTGCTGTGATGACTTGTTCTTGGGAGATTTGGGGAGTATTTAGATATAGATATGTGATCTTTGAATATAGGAAGCGAGAGTGTAAGATTCTTGTTAAATCTGTCCACCAGTAGATTGGGTATGTCCTCTGGGTGTGAGTATGAGTATGTGCTAGGATTTCCTATCAGCTTTGCAAAGTGCTTGACATTGTTTCTGAAGTTCTTGCATAGGCAAAAAAGGCTATGTAGTTATACTTGGCTGGTTATATTTACCATATATGTGGCTTTGCATAATTTGATCATAAAGTTTAGCAAGAGCGTTTTTGGATCATGTGAATTAAACTTGTTTTTGCATGCAGTGAGTTTTTTCTTTTATTATAGATGCCATTTATATTTTGGTTCTACAGTAGGTGTTTATTTGTAAACTTGGTGTTGTATATCATTTGAATGGGGACAGCTGTGTCTATGCATGTCTATGCAGCTGTTTCCATGGTGTAAATATGGACTGTTTTTTAACACTCAAAGGATCAAGAACCTAAATGTGTGTGTAGAGTTCGTGCTAGACACATGCTTAGCTAGGGCATTGATGTGGACATCACTCCTGTAAGTACATTGACGCAAGCAATAAGTTTATACATCCTGACTTGGGTCGGCAGTTCAGATTTAATGTCATTGCTGATTGTAACAGTGTTAATGTTGTTTATCTGGCAGTGTGTGTAATTGCTGTTCATCTTTCTTTGTAGGCAAGACAAACAGAAAATTTAGATTTAGGATTAAAGAACATTTATTAAACATCAGGAATGATGTCCACACTAATGCCCTAGCTAAGCATGTGTCGAGCATGGACTCTACACACATGTTTAAATTCTTGATCCTTGAGAAAGTTTTTGAGGGTTGGGGGTGATTTAATCAATCGCACAGAAACCTCAGAAACAAGATAAATTATTAGGTTGAGGGCAGATAGGGGAAGTGGCTTGAACAACAGAATACCTGAATACCCTTAAAGCCTATTTTGAAGAACAGAAGTCTTTTTAAGTGAATTTGTAGTTGGCACTTAACAAGTGTTTTTTAAAGTATGTATTTTATAAAAGTTTTTAAACACATTTTATATGTGTTTATCATATGTAGTTAGAATACAAATATATATATTTACTTATTCATGCTTTATATATTTTTGTCAGCTGAGCATGGGTTAAGTTTTTTAATTGATAAATCAGAGTAAGGATGTGATTGGTGTTGTGTTTGAAAAAGCTTCAGTATATATTTGGATACATTGTTACTGTGTTATTGGTCTGATGAAGTGGTGTGTTTTCACCACGAAAGTGCTTACCCGTTAAAGCTGTGTTTTATCTCTTGAGATGTGTGAGCCTTCTTGCCTTTGGTTGGTTCGCTAGACATTTGTGCAATATTTTATTTTTGTCTTGTTCAACGGTCTATTTATATGAGCTGTAACTATATTTGTGTGTTTTGAAGTTTTAATTGTGTTTTAAATGAGTCTGCATTCAGAATGGAGTTTGGTGGTAGTGGGATGTGGTTCCATACTTTAATTACATTATGTGAATATAGAAAATATAGAAATAGAAATATAGAAAGGCACTTGCAGTATAAGATGATTTGGTTACAGTGGTTAGTGATTTAAGCAATAACCCATGCCTGGGTGTGGGTAATGCTGGATTTACCCATGGTTGGTGTGGTTTGGTCACAAGGGCGAAGCCCGAGTGGCCAAAGACAACTGTGGGTAAATCCAGCATTACCCACACCCAGAAGTGGGTTATTGTTATTATACAATGACATTATTTAAGAAAAAAAATACTTACTTTTCTTAAATAATGGCATTGTATAATGTGTCTGTGCTGCCCTTCTGCAGCAGTCCGGTATCCTGGAGCAGATCTAATGTACTGAGCATGTGTATGCTTATGCAGTACATCAGAGCTGTGTAGAGGAAGCAATGGAGAAAGGAAGATCTCTGTTGCTTTTTTAAAGTTGTCTTGCTATGTTAAATGAGTTTAACATAGCGAGATATCTTTAAAAAAAGCAACGGAAAAAGGAAGATCTCTGTTCCCTTTTTTAAAGCTGTCTCGCAATGTTAAACAAGTTTAACATTGCAAGACAGCTTTAAAAAAGCAACAGAGAAAGGAAGATCTACATTGCTTTTTTTTAAAGATATCTCACTTTGTTAAACTCGTTTAACATAGCGAGATTACAGCAACTTTTGTTCTCCGTTGCTGCCTAACACCTATGTGGTAGGTGCATGGGTGCACAGTTTTGCCAAAAGACACAATGCCACATTTCTTGGCATTTGCTTTTTTGACCTTGGCCCTTGCACCACTTATTGGTATATGTTAACCCCCCCTAGAAGACACAAGAATGCCAAAAATCGGAAATGCAAAATGTACAAAACAGTGATGCAACCAATCCAAGTTTGATATGGAGTTAATAACATCTATAAATACATGGAGTTAATAACATCTATAAAACTTGGTCAGCCATAGGCCTTTGATGTCAGGATTAATATCAGAGAAGCAAATACGAAAGACTAAATAGTTCTGAGGACCAATCCCTTGCAGACATCTCTGGTAACAACTCTGTGAAGAGAGCATGCCTCCCAAACTGACAGATGCAGCTCTGTCAGTTAGCTAGTTTGCTAACCAGTGGGTAACATAAGTGTTTTCAGTTATTTTATTTTTATTTATTTTATTTGAGATTTGCTGAGTGGAAATTCCGACTGGACAATAACCCATTTTCAGTGGGGGCCCAGAGAAGAAATCTCCATATAACAAGATTTCTTTAACAATGAACTAAGATAGTTGATTTAGTTTTATTGATAAAGACAAAACCTGTAGGGATCCTGTTAGTTGTGACATAACTCGTGACACATTGCTACTCTGTTAATTAGGAGTCCTGATGTCTGCAATCTCCTTTAGAACTAGAACTTTTAAATCGGTGCTTTGCTACAGCTGCAATCTCCTTTTAGACAGGATGACTAGGATGACTGACTTTTCCTTCAATGCCGCTCTTTTCCAGTTGGAAGTCTCTGAGCCATTATTATTATTATTATTCACCCATTTTCATGAGTTGGGCTTTCTGTAGACATTCAGAGATATGCCTCTGAATTAATGAGGTGCCAGCCCTGTACTTCAGAGTAAGTGATGTGGTGTTCTCATTTAATCTGTTTTATGTGAAAGATCTTCACAGACAGTGTGTCTGCCCTTCAGTTTCATGTTGCTTTGCTTTACTTTATAGGAAACAGGTTTTCATTTCAGTTTGCATGCCAAGAGCACATTTCTTTTCCTTTATTTTGGCACCTCCCCAGGGTGCCTTCCCTCTGTACTTGGGCACTGCCTTTTGATATGCACATGGCATCTTCCTGACATGGCTACATGTACTTGTTCATTTTTGATTAGAGTCGTGGCCAGTATAAAGTCTGTAATCATATGCTGTGTGTCCACATAGCTCGTGAGTTTTATTATTTCTTTTGTTTTACTTAGTCATTGCTAACCTTGGAGGAAGACTGATCCATGGTGCCAGTTTTCAAGTTCAACCCAGGTGGACAAAATATATATGGGATACACCAAATTAAGTAATAAGTAAAACGAAGGCATCAGCTGTTCATAAAACATACGGCTGTGTTAGTACTGCTCTGGCATACCCAGTAAGTGCAGTCATAAGATAAATTGTTATTTGTTTATTTTATAAATGTTCAAGTAATTAAGAAAAAGAGTACAGGTCTGAAGAAGGGGACAAAAAGGGAACATATGAGAGGAAGGGGGAAGGATACTGGGTGAGATAATACAATATATGCACATGACCAACTAAACATTTTCAGTACGTTTGACATTTTAGTCCCAGTGGGTATGGAAGTCTGTGTAATATATGCAGGTATACACATATGCAGTATTAGAGACTCAGCAGGTAGCATAATCACCTTTAGTGCTGTAAGATTAGAAGACTGTGTGTTCTATTCCCACTCGAGGTGACGAGATTACTTTTTGAATTGCTGACACAAGAGCATAGTATTAAGTGGTACTGCACTTCTAAGTGTGGCATCTTTCTGATGAGGTGGTAAACTGAGTCCCCATCTGCTTGAGTTAGTGATAGCTCGAGGAGATTTAAAATATCCCACAGCACTTATTGAAAACCAGAGTGGAAGTTCCCTGATATCCAAGTCAAATTTTCCCTAGTAGTGTAAATTCCTCTTTGGTTCCCCCCTTGCAAAGAGGTCAGTAGCCTACTGGGACTGACCCAGGCAATAGAAGATACATCGATAAATATAAAGTATGCATATTTGTATTATGCTTGTAATACAGGTGTGTGTGTGTGTGTGTGTGTGTGTGTGTGTGTGTGTGTGTGTGTGTGTGTGTGTGTGTGTGTGTGTGCGTGTGTGTGCTTGTGTGAATGCATGCATACATATACAGGGTGTATATGGTGTAATGGAGAACTGTGGAGCAAAGCTGGACTAACTCCTCCTTGCTGCCTTTCTGTGAGGAGAGTTGTGTCAGTGCAGCAGACTTTCTTCAATTGCTTGAGGGGTGCTTTGAACCAAGTGTTGATATCTTTAATCCCCCCCATTGTCATTACAGGATTTTCTTTGTAGAGAGATGGAGAGTTTCACCAGTAGATGTTTTGTGTGTATGTGTGTGTAGTTACCTGAATGTAGAGGATAGCAGTGAATGTTTGTCTGTGTAGTAGGGTGGTCACAGTGTAATGGGCAACCATTTTGCAACTGTGAATTGACATCAGATTGTTCAGAAGAAGATGTGCTGCAGGTGTCATAAGAATGGGTTTGCAGACAACTGTAGTGACATTTACCAAATAGCTTTGCCCACATTAACCATACATCATTTTGTGAAGAACTGGCCATTGCATGATGGTTATCCAGTACAGTTTGTGTGTGTGTGTGTGTGTGTGTGTGTGTGTGTGTGTGTGTGTGTGTGTGTGTGTGTGTGTGTTGTCAGTGAGTGACCTGTTTGGAGTATGGTATCAATGCTGTGTTTGCTGCTGGTATTATTTCATTACATATGTGTTATGAAATATGCACATGCATGTTTGATTTGGGGTAGTTATAATGGAGAACCGAAGGGTAGTAGTGCTGGGTCACTTATCAGTATACCACTCAAGTGTAGCTAATTTTGGCTTATACCTTTGCTCTGACATCCTACAATCCATAATGCTTTTTGAAAAAATTGTTGGATTATCTTCAACAAATAATGACATTTATTATATTTGAAAACTTTTTTTTTCAGAAAATGAATGCTAATTCATACACTCTTATTTTGTAAACTTACTAAATCAGTAGTATTGCTATTTGAAAGGTGTCTGATTTGGGACTTTGCTCTACATGCCTGTTGCTGACAGGATGAAAGATATCCTTACAAGTATACAACTAAGATGAACCACAGAAAGCAATACTAACAGAAAGTAATGAGTCACATGAAAGATCTGAGAAGCCATTGCTAAAAAAAACAAAGGTAATCATTCCATTTTTTATGTAAAGTTCTGCATGAAATAACATACTTCAGGTCATATTATAAATGGATTCATATGCAAACTTTTTGTGGCTCCGCCAAGTCTGCTCTTCAAATTTTCCCTTAAGAAAGCTCTACTCTTATAATAATCAGTCTAATTGCTTTATTATAAGCCTAGCACTTGTTCTCAAAACCTCTCTTCTAAGTAAGCACTCACTAACTAAAGTAAACACTACATCCACCTACCTTCCCTGTGAGTACCCACTTCCCTTAAAGGCACAGCACTCCCTTATAATATTCTAGCATGTCGAGTGGTAGATTACTAGCATCCTCTCTGGTTCAGCTGGTTAATCTGGGAATCTTGAGACAATGCTGCAATTGTCTCATGTACACAGACAACCCTCTCCTCCTCCCAACAAACACAAATACATGTGAAAGATGCAACTATATAGCCAAACTGGAGGCTGAACTCTCTCAACTCAGGACTGGCAAGACCAGACAGGAGGAGAAGGTAACCACACACACACCAAACCCAGTCCCACATAGACCTACCACAACTGCAAACCAAACACATAATAACACAAAGACATACTCGGAGGAGCTAACAAAAAACTTACCAAAGCAACAGAGGCTCCCAAAGCAGACATCCAAAAATCTACCACCTCAAAACATAACACATGCAACACATACTTCAATAAATCAGTGTGTCAAACAATCACAGCCCTTAAGGCCAAACACCATGCCTGATACACTAGTAATAGGTGACTCTATAGTCAGACACACTGATGTTCCGCTTACCAGGCTGAACTAGGAGAGGGTAACGGTGAGCTGCTTATCGGGAGCTAGGATCCGCCACATAACACACGCACTCAGGTCACTCCAAAGCAAGTACAAATATGACTCCGTCATTGTCCATGCCGGCGTGAATGACCTGAGACGTACCTCCCTGGACTACATGAAAAGAGACATACAGGAGCTCTCTGATTATGTAGCCCAGGCTGGTATGACCCTGACCCTGAGCAGCATCTTGCCTCACCAAGAATGATGCCACAATACAAAGACAAGATGATCAGCTTTAATAATTGGCTCAAATACTGGTGTCATTCTAGGGGGATCCAATGGCTGTCTGCTTGGGATGACATGCTGAACAAGCCAAGCTGCTTCGCAAGGGACAGCTTGCATCTGTCACCACTGGGCTTCCGGATATTGGCTAAGGCTCTTGCCTCCCCCATAGTGCCTTTTTTAGGCAAGGCTCAAAAGACAAACCCACCTCCTTAGAAAACAAAAATGGGAAAAAATTAAGGGTAATGCTGCTCAATGCCAGAAGTCTAAATCTCAAGATGCAGGCTCTCGAAGCACTCCTCAGTATGGAGAACATCGATGTCTGTGCAGTAACTGAAACCTGGTTCAAGGCTCCTGAGAGCACCCCAGCACTACCAGGCTATACCTCGTATCATGCTTTTCGCCCCCAAAACTCGGACCAAACCAAAAAGGGAGGGGGAGTGTCCATCTTCATCAAGGACACCCACACCTCCAGGTTAGTGGCAACACATGAAGCATCAGAGACCATCCAGGTGCAACTAACTGTAGGCAAAACTGCTATACAACTGGTAGCATGTTACAGACCACCCTCCCAATCTCAGGAACCCCACTCAGCCTTCCTGAAGACATTGGAGGATATGAATGTCTCACCAAACACCATCATATTGGGAGACTTCAACTACCCTAACATAGACTGGGTGCATTATTCTAGCCCAAACACCCTAGCCCAAAGGTTCCTGGAATTCATAAATTCAAATGCAATGGAGCAGCTAGTCACCTCTCCCACAAGGGAAGATAATATACTAGACCTGATCATCACAAACATGGGGACAAAGTGCTCCACACCGGAAGTATACCCCTCATTAGTGAGATCTGACCACAAACTAATCACCCTGGATATACATATCCCACCTCCACCCCCAACACAAAAGACTACAGTGAAAAACTTCTCAAAAGCTGACTTTACACTTCTTAAAACTGAGATGGTATCCCTTAATCCCACTGGGCCAGTGGAAACCACATCCCACAATGCAGAATCCTTCACAAATGCTTTCTACGGACATCTCCAAGAATGCATGGATCATGCAATCCCAAATAAAACCAAGACCCTCTCCACCAAGGGCAGGCGTCCTGTCTGGTGGACCCCAGCCATAAACAAATTGTGTAACAAAAGAAGGAAGCTACTGCATGACAGAGCAAAATCCCATAAAGAGAAGGCATCTCTGATCAGCACTAGTAAAAAGCTACGTTCTCTCATAAAAACATCCAAGGCCAACTTTGAGAGAAAAATCGCCATGGACACTAAAGATAACCACAAGGCCTTCTTCAGCTATGTTAGAAACATGGGCGGAAACCCTCAGATATGTTCAGAGTTAGTTCACAATGACAAAAAATACACTGAACCCACAGATATTGCCAACATTCTGGCAGACAGGTTCAGTGCAAATTTCTCCCCTCCCTCACCCCCGAAAGAAGAAATACTTATCCCAGCTGAATGTAACCTCCCTGTCACCTCAGATGTCCAGGTGAGAACCGCCCTCAGCAAAGCTAAAAACACAGCATCAATGGGACCTGACGGTATCCCGGGTTGCGTGCTACGTGAACTCCAAGAGGAGCTAAACTCGCACATAAACATACTATTTAACCTTAGCCTTACTAAAGGATATGTACCTGAACACTGGCGTACAGCAACAGTAGTCCCACTCCACAAAGGAGGCACCTCTACAGACCCTGGTAACTACCGCCCCATAAGCTTAACCAGCCTGGTCTGCTAAGCTATGGAAAGAATCATTATGGAACTCATAAACAGAGACATTGGGGACTTACAGACACTTGATCCCACCCAGTTCGGCTTTGTAAAGGGCAGATCCTGCCTTTTGAACCTGGTTGACTTTTTCGAAACAGTCACTAGAGCCATTGACGAGGGCAAAGCAGTCCATACAGCCTACCTGGACTTGGCTAAAGCTTTCGACACAATACCCCACTCTGGCATCATAGACAAACTCAACAGCTTAAATGTAAATCCATATGTCACAAGATGGGTGGCAAACTGGCTAAAGGATAGAACCCATAAAGTCCAAATCGCTGGAGCCATGTCAGACTCAAAGCCAGTCACAAGTGGTGTCCCACAGGGCTCTGTCCTGGGACCCCTCTTGTTCAGCATTTATTTCTCAGATGTGAAAGTAAACATGGGAGGGTTGTGGCTGACAAAGTTTGCAGATGACTGCAAACTAGGTGCCATAGTTGATACACCAGCTGACACATACATCCTGCAGAAAGGCCTCACTGAAATGGACAACTGGTGCCGGAGTCATGGCCTTAAACTAAATGCCAAAAAATGTATAGTTATCCCCTCTGGGAAAAACAAAGTACCCACAAATTATCACATAGACAGTAACCCACTGAGTACAGAAAAAGTAATCAGAGACCTGGGGACCCAAGTCAATAGTGACCTCTCATTTGACACCCACGTTGCCAAAGTGGTTAGAAAGACTTTCTACCTTGCCCACCTTATCATGAAGGAATTCACATCCAGATCAAAGGAGGTCATTGTACCCTTATACTCCTCCCTTATCAGGCCCATGATTGAGTACAATGCCCCATTTGGTATGTACCTCACCCGGCACTTGCAACAGCTAGAGAGACCCCAAAAGTACCTCACCAAGAGGATCAAGGGTCTCCAACATATGTCATATGCTGCCAGACTAAAGAAACTCCAGCTCTATTCAGTAGCATACCGCCTGCTCAGAGGTGATCTGTGCCTGATGTACAAGGCCATGTCCAATCAAGAATTGATGGACATGCTCCACCTCAAAAAATCCAAATACATCAGAACCACGAGAGCTAAAGATTTAAACCTCAGCACAAATATGAATAGGACATGCTGGAGGGACAGATTCATAACTCAGAGGCTTCCCATACTCTGGAACAGAATCCCAGTTCATGTTAGGCACAGCCCCTCACTGACTCTCTTCAAGAGAAATCTTGACGAGTGGATGGGAGATCGTAGGTTTACCCCAGGGGTCATCTCTGTGTCACTACTAGACAGAGGCACAGTAAATGAATTCTATTATGTAAGGGGGTCTTCACTGTGTCACTACTAGACAGAGGCACAGTATTCTAAATCTATTCTGTACACTTTTGTACCATTACATGGGGTGGCGAAAGCCACATCACTATGGCGAGGCTTATAAATGCCCCAGGGCAGATAGCCTAGTACCAAACTATGAAACTATGAAATATAACAATGCAAGCAGCCAGAATGCATTTCACATTGTATATTTTATTGTGTGCATTTAAAAATGATTAGGCCATTTCCTGGGAAAGTACTACTTAGAGGCCAGGAGTAAAGACCCATATGAGGGAACCCTTTTCCTGGCACATCAGGCTAAGTAATTTGTTTGATGCTTGCTGTCTTGAATGATTAAATTAGCTAATGAGCTGAGCCTTGTCCTTCTGGAAATGTGAGGATCTGGCTCATTGAAGGAGGGGAAATGGGAGGAGTAACTTGGCCATGAACTGAGGCTTACAAAACTGGTCTTTTTAAAAAGTTTTGTAATTTGTTTACACTTTTGTAAGCTTTATCAGAGAATGTGTAATACATATGTTGGAAAAACGTTTACAAGACACAGTACAGACCATTTAATAGCACTTGATTTGCAAACTCAAAAGAAGTTTGCAGTTTTTTTTCAGGTCTTCCATTCTAAGTGTATGGAAGTGTAGTCTGACAACATTTGGTAAGGCAGCATTATGGGACAGATTTACCTTTCCAAAGGAAATAAAGCTCTCATCAGAATGTCTGCTCCCACGAGGGCATTCAGGGATAAAATGTAAAATAAAATTAGAAATGATCACTTATTTTGCTGCAGGCAGCTTTGTATATTATTAATTGTGTATTAATTCATGAAAATATAAAGGATATATGTTCTTCCATCCTTTGCACGTAGTGGTCCTTTAATATATGCAGCCCCAACTCTCTCCATACCAGTAATTTACCCAAACTTCTTTTACCTTTATAGAAATCTGGCTAAAATACTCAAACCATCTCCTTAACCCTATGAAAACAAATTTGATATTCTTCACCCTAAAATTATAACAACTAAAAGCAGTCTTCTCTAATCACATCAGCAAACAACACTAAAACAAAAATAATTATACACAGTAAACTCCCAGGAATTGTTACTGATGAAAATCTCTCAGATTTAGCTATCGTTTCTTACAAACCATACAAAAAAAAAAAACAACAACCAGAACTGAGTACTCTCCACAAAGCCAAACAATACCTCAGAGATGCAGCACAGCAAGCATTAGACTCAACCTACTTACTCCCAGACCTTCTTTATGCATCACCTATCCTGACTAACGTAAATACCACTCTTGGATCCAAACTAGTGTTTTCTTATAATACAATGATTTGCCACTAATTCAGCACATAAGGCCCATCACTGTCAAGCCTCAAGACAACTTAACTGGCTCAAACTAAGCAATGTACTAAAACATTCACAATTAGTATCTGAATATAAACTTACCCAGCTAAATGCCCGACACTAAAAATATCTTACTGCCTTACTCCTCTTCAAGGGCCCTTCACTCTGCAGGCAATTTCTTATTAAAAACAACTAAGTCTAATAACTTACCTGGAGATCACTTTACTCCTGCTGCAGCTTAAAAAATGTGGAACACCCTCCGAGAACACATCAAGCTAAATGACAAACTACCAGACTTTAAAAGCCTACTCAATCTACATCTGAACAAATCCAGGTAATGCTCATGCTCAGCTCCAGGATGACTCTTCAGTACCCCAGCATTTCCTCCATTTTCTTCTCAATCTTAACTTATTCCCTTTCCAGTCACATACACCTATTTCTCTCTCCCTTTTCTCACTTCACCTAATTTTTTTCTAACTTCTTATCTTCTCTACAACACTCTAAACTCTTGTTATACTCTCAAAATGTCTGTACCTCCTTGCAATGCATATCTAGATACACTTATGCTGCAACATTTTTTCCATTCTTAAGTATAAATTCATTTACTTCCTGCAAGAATTCAGAACTACCAGAATTGTATACATGTATACATATTGATGTAAATACTTTACT
Source organism: Protopterus annectens (assembly GCF_019279795.1). Classification (NCBI taxonomy): domain Eukaryota; kingdom Metazoa; phylum Chordata; order Ceratodontiformes; family Protopteridae; genus Protopterus; species Protopterus annectens. The sequence goes on along the minus strand of NC_056744.1, from coordinate 1,383,699,262 downwards.
GTATAATACCTGTTTTTTAACTGTTATTTTGCTATGAAATCTCTAAATTTTCTTGTTAATATAAATATATTGCAATGGAGCTTTTCTCCCCAGGCCTCAACTGAAAATGGGCTTTTACCTTTTCTGACTTTTTTGGTCATCAAAGACAAATAAATAACTTAGTTGCAAACTAGTCATAGTTCACTATCAAGATTCTGTGCTATCTCTTTACTAACATTCTTAACAAAAGGACTGTAGCAGTTGCTCAGTGTACAATTTCCTTAAAGAGTGAACTTCGAGCTGCCTTTCTTTGGAAGCCAACTTTCCAGCACAAATATTCTTAATGAATGCACTTTGAACTTGCTTTCCGTAAATGCAGCTGATCTATCTGTAAACTTCCTTATGAACTTATTACGAGCACATGATTGCTCAGGGGGCCAAAGGTCTGTGCATAATCTCACTAAATGAGCTATATGAATAAATTTCCTTAATGTATAAATGGGGAGCACCTTTCTCCAGGTGTAAGTGGTCAGTGCATTCAGGTGCTCTGTGGCAGACAGACATATTGGGTTATAACTGACAAGTCAGCAGGTGTGGGAGCCACTAACCAATTGTAACAGTGGCAGAGGTTATTTATTTATTTTCCTAAATGGTATGTCCCTCTGGTCTGATAGACCCTTTATAACAGAAACTATGGTAGGTTGTTAATACAAACACAGTAATGGGGTAAATATATATATATATATATATATATATATATATATATATATATATATATATATTGATATAAAAATAGTTCAAATACAGACATACATCTCAACCTCTAAGCACTACAAATCTTGGCAAAGCAGGAATAGTGGGGAATAGAGGCCTGAAATCAGGGAAAGATTTTAAATATTGCTGTTATAAACTTAGAAAGTTGTAGAATGACAGGTTTTACATTGGCAATCATTTTCTGCAGGATATGACATCTGAAACCCAAATGTATGACATTATTTAGTGAGTTAAATCCTCGATATTTTCCCAGAAAATGTCATTTTTTGTTTGAGGAATGGACCAAACATATGTGACAAAAATATGGACATTCTGTCAATATCTAACATTCTGTATGAGTACAGTTTGATTACAAGTGTATACCCATACAGTTTAGAATGTAAAATACAGCTAATATACAGTTAATATAGATTAAACAGATATTTTTGCACAGCTTTAATTCTGTTGATGAGGAATCTCTAATGTCAAATCATCATCATCATCAACAACCTCATTTTTCCCATTTCCTACATGTAGTTGGTGTCATGTTAATTGTTGCCATCTATCTCAATTGAATGCCACATTCCTGCCTTCTTCAACACTCATGCCTGACTGCCACATATCCTCTGTTACACAATCCATCCACCTCTTTGCTGGATGCCTGAATTTCCTCTTAACTTTTTCCTATCTGTCCCAAATCTTCCTCATCAGATTTGTCTTCTTCTCTTCTGCACATATACCTGAACCACCATAAACTGTTCTCATTGATCCTTTCTGCAATTACAGCTAGTTTGGCTTCTACTCTTATGCCCTTATTTCTACATCTGTCCCACAGTATGCATCATCTCTAGCTTCCTCATCTGCTCTGATTTTACTGCTCAGATATTTGTGCCATACAGTAGTACTGGTAACACCACTGTTTTGTACACCTTACTTTTCACCTTCTTTGACATTCCACTGTCATGCACTACACCTGACACTCTATGCAGCCCCTCTGATTCCACCTTTGACCTCTTCATTCATACTTCCCTTCTCCTCAACCACCCCTCTCAGATACTTGAAGCTATTGACCTGTTCTACTATCTTCCTTCCTATCTCAATACGCAACTTCTTCTGATTTCCCAATTTGCTGCCATTACCACTACCTTTTCTGTACTTAGTTTCATCCCATGTGCCTTCAGTTTTGCATTCCATTCTCCTATCTTTTGCTGAAGTTTTTGCTCAGAGTCCGCCACATTGCCTACATACAGCAACTTTATTGATCTGTCCCCTCTGCCCATTTACTAATGTAATCCATTACAAGTATGAACAGCAGTGGGCTCACAAATGAACCCTGGTGCACACCCTCTTCCACTGGGGACTCCTCTGTAAGACTGAACACTGTGCTGGAGTCATTGGTTCCTTGTACATAGCCTTCACTAATTCTGCTGATGTTTCTGGGACTTCGAACCACTGCAGTACTGCCCGAATCAGCTTTCTTGGGACCTTGTCATATGCATTCTCCAAGTTTAGGAATGCTAAGTTGGACTCTTCCCTCAGCTATAGCTTCTTCTCAACTATTTGTCTCACTGCAAACCCTGTGGCAGTTGTTCTGCATCCTGCTCTGAATCCAAACTGTTCATCTCCCATCTTACTTTCTACTAACGTGTCAAAGGTATACAGGTATTCATAGATGTAACACAGTCACTGTATTTTGTGTGACTTAAATAAGCAGATAATAGGTAATATATCATATCATATCATATACGATCATAGGCAAACAGTTACATGTATACCATATATAGCATACACTATTTTCAGTGGCATTCATTAGATCATTTGTCAGATCACCAAATGCATCCAGTAGAACAGGAAGAAAGGGCATAGCATAGCAGTCCTATTTTCACCACTGTGGAAAATGAATGGTCTTCAGAACATGTCTAATGTATTGCTGTTGCAGAACATTTTGTGAAGAAAACTGATGGTGCAGAAGCAAAAATGAAGATGCTGCCATATGTAGTTGCCATAACTATACCAAAACTGATGCACATTAAGCAATTTTATGTGTATGCATATTTCAAAGATAATACCAGGTCTAACTTCTGTTATAATATTGAAATGTTTGCCAGTCCTTGGGGATTGTAGACTACAGACTGCAATAATCAATAAGACTGTGTTGCATAATTTAAATTTATAACACCAGCATCCTAAAGCCATCTGTAGATGGAAACTAAGGGAAGATGTAAAATTTAGTAGCATGATGTTGTTATAGACACTTAGTGGGAGGATCTTCTCCAGTCTGGTACACCGAATTGGTTGTCAGTGAAGCCATCTATGCCCTGGGGATGTGACACCTGAACCTTTTAATTGAATGTATTGATTCTGAGGCTTCATATTCCAAGAGGAGGCTTACGATGTGTGCCAGTTTAGGATGAACGTCACGCATCAGTCTGCTATCTTTATTGCAGTTGAATTATTTCTCTGTTCATGTGGGTGTACTCTGCCAGCTGGAATGTTTCTTCAAGAACTGAAGTGTTCATGGTAATGTGGGAAGCATAATGTCAGCAAGCAGCATAAAGTAATAACAAGTGGTACAATTACAGCTGGTACAATATATGGGTGAGCAAAATGAGCACTGCAGGATGAAGACCCAAGAAACCAGGGAGAAGGTACAGGGTGATTACTGCAGGCCTGATGTTTCTTACCTTAATCAGCATTCAGTGAAGAGAAAATAGATGAAGGAAGCAGCTACTGTGAGTAGCTGGACAATGCAGATAGTTGTTGTAGCCATTGTTTTGGTTCCAAGGGGTAGTGTCTTGAAGCTGACTTGCGTTATGAAATTGCCTAGATCAATACATGCATTTACCTATCATGCATTGTGTATGCCAGTGCACAGTAGGTGATGTATGGGGAAAGACCTAGATTAAAGTATGATGACAGGTAAAATAATAGGAAATGTTGGTATGATGTTCATAGACAGATATTTAACTATCAGTCTGTAGACTACTACAAGCCTAGCCAATAACCAGTGGTAAAAATTAAACCCTGTCCCTTGTATCTCTGAGGTAAAGATTTTAACCGTTATGCCAACCATATGAGTAATACTAGGATAACTGCCCAGAATGGCCATTTTAAACATAGCCAATATCCCAAGCTCAGAATCAAATCCTGTACCTTGAGTCTATGAGATAAAGATCTTACCCATTATGCCAAAGTCACTTACTAATATAGCAGCTCCCAGATATGAAAGTTGACAGAACAGTAAAACAGCATAACCTTTATGTCAGGAGATGATGCAGAGCAGGGATGACTAGAGTAAGCAAGGGGTGCTATTGGTAACATCCTGGAGCCTTCAGATGCCACTTTCATGAGTCTCTTTTGTGCTCTGTGCTACAGTTCATGGCACCTTCAAATGCTGCTTTCTACAGACTGTGACACAGGTTTTAATACTGTTGATGATGCTGACATAGTCTAGTAGTTTGAAAGGAGCATCTGATGACGGAACTTGAGCACTGCTGTTGATCTTATGCTCATTTGATGATCACAAAATGCCACAGATGCTAAATTGCTTTAACATGTTGTCAACATTTTATTACACTGGAGCTTGCTTTCTTGTAGCTATTGCTGTAGATTATTGTATGGTTACTCAACTCAAACAAGAGGGAAAGTTCAAATTTCTTTTCCTTTTCTCTAAGTTTGGGCAGTAGTGCGGGAGCCAAGTCTCAGTAGCCGAGGCTGAAGGAGGGCTGTGAAAACAATTGTTTTCTAGTGTTGTGCATGCTTTTATTTTGTGTTTTGTTAACTTGATTATGCAGTTAAGATATTTTATTAATGATGTTTTGCATCTTGACTAAGGGAGATGCAATGTTTCATTATAGACTTTATGGACCCTGTCCTGTAGCCATTTTTTCTGACATTTCTTAGCAGTATAATTCTCATATTTCAACAATTTTCATTGTACCAATGTAATATTGTATATGACCTCATGAGCCCTATAGTTTAAACTGCCTTGCTTATTACTTTGTTGTAAACGTTCATTGCAACTTTAGTAGCAAAGTATAGCAAGCATAGTATAATATGAGAACATTAGTGGATTTTATATAGGGTCTATATCAGATAGTCAAAGTTCTGTAACTCTGAACACCTAATGGTTAAACCATTATGTTCGAAGTTACAGAACTTCGACTACTTAAAATAAAATAAAAAAAAACAGAAAAAATAATAAAGTGTTGTAAGCAGGGGGGCAAGTCCCCCTGCACCCTCCACGTAGGGGGCTGCACCCCCCCACTCCGCTACTTAAATATACCAACTCCAAGATCGCACCACATTGAAGTGAATGGAAACCTCAGCTCATGGAGATTTCCATTCAAATGCTCGAACTTTTACAAATTTGAATGAATGGTCTCGATCATATGTGGTTCAAACTTGTAAAAGTTTGACTACATGATAGGAACCCTTATATATATATATATATATATATATATATATATATATATATATATATATAATAATTTATGTTCTTTTATTATGTCCCTATGAGGAAGATGATGTACCTGGAAGATCTTTTTTTTAAATGCTTTTTGTATTTTCTCAAGGGTTTTTAAGAACTAGAATTAAACATTCAGACTTGTTCTCTTTACACAGTATGAGAATGAATTAGTGTCTTTAAGAGTAGAATCAATACCTTTTCTGTTGCAAAGAGAAGACTATCACTCAAGATTCCATAACATCAGCTTACAATTGACAACACCAGAGAGTCAGATAACATCAAATAAAACAGTATATAGATTTAATAAAAAAGTATATATTCATACAATTTGACAATTGAATATATAGGATAAAATAAAGCATAAGTAGATACCAGTGATGTTACAATAAAAATAATTGAAAATGACATTTAAATATGACAACCAATACATATGAAGACATTAGCAGTACAGTCTATTATGCTAGGCAAAAAACAACAACAACAAAAAAAAAGATACAAAACCCCCCCCCCCCACGAATGGGGAGAGGGCACATGTTAAAAGCTGCAGATAGTAAGATAAGTGAATAGTATGAATGTGAAGTATTTGTTGATGTAGATCACAGAGGTGAAGTTCATGGGCATAGCCATGAGTTTGTGGGAAATTATTTGAGAGAGTACTTAAATACATGGAGGCTAGATATAGTTCTGTTTGAATTTTTAATAGAGGTCCATAGTTTGGCTATGGAGTGAGAGTATAGACTTTGTCTTATACTTAGAATCAGTAACCACAAAAAAATAGTAAAACTTGAATCCACAAAACAACAGCCAGCAAAAGTACAAAGTTTTAATATGTCTTACCGCCTCGGCAAAGCCTTAAAAGAATACATAAAACAATCAGTTAGCCCCCATTTAAATACAAAATTACTAAGATCAATTAATCAATTAAAATTCAAATAAGCAGCCTCCAATTACATTCAAGATTAAGCCCTAAAGGGGACAGAGTGTTAAATTTTAAAATGTAAATACTTTCTTTATGCATTAGTTTTTTTTATACAAGCTATCTGAACAAAAACCTCTATGTACTTTTTTTAAAATAGTAACCTTTAGGTCACCTGGGTTAGAATCTTGGCATTCTAAAAAGTGTTTAACTACTGGGCTATCCACTTTTTTATTTTTAACATTCCTAACATGTTCCTGCATTCTGTGTTTAAATTTTCTCTTGGTTTCCCCAATATATACCAGATTACAAGAACATTGTTGGGCATAAATAACACCCTCTGTTTCACAATTAAACATTTCCGATGGAAAAAATGCACATCCATTTATAAAGTTCAATATTCTAACAGTATAAGTACAAATATTGCAGTGACCACATGGGTAAGTACCCATTTGTGCCTTCATATTTCCCATAATATTTATAACAGGCATTACAAACTGATTATGTACCAGGATATCTCTAAGATTTCTTCCTCTCTTGTATGATATACCTAAGAATGGACTTAAGATATTGCCTATATCTTTAAATTTAAACAAATATTGCCAATAATAATTAACTAAATTTACAAATATGGAACTAAATGTTCCATATGTAGAAACAAAATATATTGTGCATTTATTATTAATTTCCCTATCTTTATTATACGCTGCATTATTATGATGTTTTTCACGTTGAATATCATTTTCATCCATACCTTCAATAATTTTCTTAATAGCAGTTTGTACAACTTCTTTATCTTAACTCCTCTTTACAAACATGCAATACATCCTATTAATTTCCCTATAGAAATCAGTTTCATTATTACATAATATCTTTAATCTAAGACATTAATTGTAAGGTAACAATGAAAGAGTGTGAGGTGGATGGCAACTAGTGCCATATAAAATTCTTCCTCCATCCTCAAATTTTCTATGTATCGATGTAAGTAATTTATTATTATTAATGTTCAATATAATGTCCAAAAATGTAACTCTTGTCCCCATTTGCAAACCATTAAAACTAAAACCAAATCTACTTTTCTGTAACCATTCCACAAACATATTAACATTTGTAGAACCCCCCCTTACATACAAATATGAGATCATCTATGAATCTGTAGTACTTAACTACAGATTCTTTGAAAAACTCACCATGATATAAATGTTGTGTTTCATATAATCCCATTACCAGGTTTGCATACATGGGGGCGAAGGATTCCCCTATGGCAGTACCTTGGAGCTGGTGAAAAATCTTGTTATTAAATGTAAAATAATTATTCTCTAAACAAAATTTGAATAATTCCAAAATATAGTTACTTTTTGGACTATCTCCTATAAAGTGCTTAACTGCTTCAATACCAAGATCATGTCTAATATTCGTGTACAAGCTACAAACATCGACTACTACAAAATATATATCATTAGATCATTCAGAAATCAGATAATTTTTCTAAAAAGTCCATATTATCTCTAATATATGAAGGTCATTTTTCTGCATAAGGAAGTAACACTTTATGTAACAATAGGCCAACATTCTAGTAAAATATTTTTGTGCAGAAACAATTGGCCTGCCTGGAAGATTTGTGATATCTTTATGGATTTTTGGAAGGCAGAAAAATACCTCAAACTCACTATTATCACAACCAAATTTCTTATCCAAATCATTCTTAGAGAAATATCCTAGTCGATAACCTTTTTGTGTAAGAATTTCAAAATCACGTCTTGCCTGTCTATATATAGTTACATTACTACTTTTATAAACATCCCTATTATCCAAATGGGACATACACATAGTAAAATACTGTTGCACATTCATTAGAACGATTTTGCCCCCTTTATCTTATTTGTTGTCAGCATCTGTAGTTCTTCCCATTCCTTCAGTGAAAGGTTATACATCTTATTATTATTGCTCATGAATGCATTAAATTCCACAGCATAATTAAGCATTTGCGAAAACTGTTTGATGCCATCATGTCTATATGGTTTGTCCTATACTTGTTTTAGTTTATAACTTTTGAGCAGGTTTTTGTCATGAAAGTACAGAAGGCAATTTGGGAGATAATGATGAAGTACTGAGGACACAGAATGGCAGGCAGTGGTGTTATGCAGTATTTTATGGGTTAGAAGAAGTTGTGTATGGGCTAGCTGATTTAGGAATTCTAACCAGTTGAAAACACATAATGCAGAGCAGTGATGAGCTTTATGTCAGATGTTAGTGCAAATCTAGCATAGCATTGCTCCAGTTGTGATTTAAGAGAGAGCTGGATGTTAATCAAATTACGTGAGCATAGAGAAGAGGGGTTAAAGTATAAGAGTTAGGATGGTTCTGCTAGAAGGGGTAAACAATTATTTTTTTGCTCTATATAGCAAACTTAACTTTTCATATGTTTTATACAGTTTTGTATATGAAAATGAAACTTTAAGTTGTTATCCATGGTGACTCCAAGAAATTTGTTATGGATAACTACTTCAATAGCTGTATTGTTTAGACAAGTAATGTTGAAGTTACTTTTAGCATTGGCATGGGACTAAAATAGTAGTAGTTTAGTCTTTGGTTCTGATGTAGCCACAGTTCAACTGAGTTAAAGGCATCTTGTGTCATGGATTGTAGTTGTAGTGGGTTGTCAGATGAGTAGATTAGAGTTGAGTTATCTGTATACTAAATAAGGATACTTGATGGGAGGAGCTATAATAGGTTAGTGATTAAAATGTTAAAGAGCAGTGGGCCGAGAATAGAGCCTTGAGGAACATTTGTTTTAACTAGGAGAAAAAGACAGATAGATAGAGAGAGAAAGAGAGAGACAGAGACAGAGAGAGAAAATGAGAAAAGGGCAATTTGACAAACTGATATCTTTCATACAGGTAGTTAAAGAAATATAGAAAAGTTGGTTGGAAAGGCTTAGAAAGGACAAAGTAGTCTGAAGTTTCACATGTGACACTGTGTCAAAGCCTTTTGCGAGATCCAGAACAATAGAAGAGATAAACTTTCCTTGGTCTCTAGCCTTATTAATGGTGTCAGAAAAGTTGAGGAGAACTGTAATGGTGTTATAACCTGGTCATAAGCCATGATGTGTTGGAGTTAGGAAATCATTTTGTAAGAGCTACTGAAAGAATTGCTTATGAATACACTTTTCCAGGATCTTAAAAAAAATGGGTGGGCAGGATGGCAATTGGCCTAAAGTTTGAGATTTCAGAAGAGTTACCTCCTTTATGGAGGGCAATAATAAAACATTTTTTTTTCTCAAAGGGTAGGGACATGAGAGTCCTGAACAAATCTGCATTGAGCTAAAGGTACTCAGCGGGGAGCTCATAAGCAGAAGAAGAACAAGGTTTCAGTTTCTTTAGTTGCCTGACATATCATGTGGTGACAAGTTGGACATTAAAGGCAAGGATGTCAGGGCTAGTAGGGTTTTGTGGTTGATTAAATAGATGGAGAGAGCTGGAGAAAAAAGAGGCTATGATGTCAACAAAGAAAACATTACATTTTTGTAACCATTTCTCAGGGAGATAAGTCTGGATACGAGTTTGGAGAAGAAGGAAAGCCTGGTTGAAGAATTTTCTTAACTGGCTTCCAGAACTTCTTTTGATTTTTTTTTTTTTTTTTTTTTTTTTTTTTTTTTTATGATTATCTTGCGAGTCTGTGTAATGATTTTTTTTGTCCAGGTAAATTTGTTTCTTGATGAGGTTACACAACTATTTGTATAGATCTAGGGTTGGAGGAGTTTTACCTTTCTGCCATCGTTTCCATGCCTTGTCACATTTCTGCCTGGGAATTCTAGTTGAATGAGTCAGCCAGGGGGTTGAGTAGTTTTTACTCTTTTATTTCTGGTAGGTCAAGACTATTTAAAGTATTCATGAATATATTGTTGAATTTTTTAATAGTTTGATCTAGAGGTAGGGTTTTGATTGGAGACTAGTTAAAGAATTTTAGTGAATTATTAAGAGTTTCATGATGAAAGTTAAAAATATTTATGAGTTATATACTGACTTTTTGTAGCTGATGAGTGATTTCTCTGTTGGTGAATATAGTGTGAAGGTCACTAAGGGAATCAGGTAGTAATCTTCAGCTAGCTGGGATCAGAGACAAGTATCCAGCTGAGGATAGCATTTTCATGATTAGATTTGTTGAGTCAAGTAGGAGAAGAGATTAGCTGTTTGAACCCATACAGATTAAGACTAGTATATATGGGGTGATAGACGTCAACAGATAACCAGTTAACGCCGCCTAATATAATTTATTTATTTCCAGTTTGATGACCGGGGAGGTCCACTGGGCTGAAGGAGCCCATTTTCAGTGGAGGCTCGGAGAGCAAAGCTCCTTATTACATGGTAAAAATAGTACAATTAAGCAAATTGTAATATATAGTAAAACTAAGCAAAGTATAATAGCAAAATAGAAGAACATACATTACATACTTACATGCGTACAGATTAGAGAACAAGTAGTGCAAAGTTTAAGTTGTACAGAGGTTGTAAATCATCCATGAATGGTATAAAAGCTAACATTTGTAATATGGCAGTAAATAAGATTAATCCCCAGAAAAGAGGAGAATAAAGGTGGAAGGTACATTATGTACGATGAATGTATTCATGTAATAAGCAGGTTAGGTAGGTAGAGTGCATGATTTCTTGTAATAAGTTAATATTATTACCTGATGGTATGTAGAGGGTAACTATACATAGCTTTTTATGTTTATTAGCATTGAGACAAGAGAGGAAAAACTTCTGCATTTTGGAAGGTTGGTATGTTATTTTTAGGGGTGAGAAAGTTAGACAGTTATTTTATACAATTCCATTGCCTCCCCTTTTTTCGTGGTCTGTCACAGCTAATTATATTACAGCCAGGGGATAGAATTTAAGAATCTTTTATACAGGGTTTTAGCCATGTTTCAGTACTGGCAGTAATATCTGGTGAGTATTAAAGAAACCAGGCTTATAGATCTGTAATTTTGTTTAGAGCAGTGTGAATGTTAATGGAGGTACAGAAGACGTTTTATGGGTGTTGTACATGAGTTAGAGGTAGAGGAGGGTGGAATGAATGAGGGTGAGGGGCCAGGGTTAGGATGAATGTCACTATCAAGAGAGATTTTTTAGAGAAAAGCAGATTGATATTAGCTGTTTTGTTAATGAAATTGACAAATTTATTCCAGATTATGTCAAAGTGAACTGAACTGCTTGATGTTTTGTATTTGAGAAAGTGAATAGGTTGGACATTAAATAAATTTGTAGATAAAAAGGGCTATGGAGTAGTTAAGGGGAGATTGTAGCTGAATGAAAAGGAAAAGAAGTCTAATGAGAAGAGAGGAAGGTAAGGGAGAAAAAAGAGGAAAGGGGAATTGGTTTCTTGGAGATCCCAGGCAAGGTGGTCCCTTATTATGGAAATGGTGAAAGTTAAGATTTTAATAGAATATAGACAGAAAAATGTAGAATAAATCACAGTATAGTAGAGTAAAATTGTGAATTAGAGGAATTGCTAGGAAGAGAATAATTAAGTGGATGATGTGTTTAATAAAAGGTTTATGGGTATTATGTTTTGGTCAATATTCTGAAAGAAAGGGTAATATTGAAGGACTTCCTGAAGACGAAATGTGAATATTGCCTGGAATAGAAAAGAGTAAATTAAATGAGGGGCAGTAGAGATTTGTTGAGGTAAAATGACATAAGACTGTTAAGTGTTTCAGATGAATGCTATTGGATAATGAGGTATTAGCAGGGATTGATTAGGCTAGTAGTAGTAGGAAGGGATAGGAATGAGGAAGGAGAGGGGATATGTACAGTATAAAATTAGATAAGGAGGTGGTGGGTGGGAATTGGGGGTAGGGCAGAGGATCATAGTGAGGGTGAATGTAGCATGTTGAAACCCTCACAGATGGTGGCATTAGTCTAAGAAAAACAATGATTAACAATGGAGGTAAGGGAAAGTTTAAACAGCAGTGTCAGTGCTGTTGCTAATATAATATGAGTAACTCAACAGGACAATGGAGCAGAACATTTTTAAAAAGTTACTCATGGGTCAGAAAGCATTAAACCCATCATACACTGTTCACAGGTAAGAAAGCCATTCATATTAAGATGTAATGGCTTTACGAAGTCTGAAATACATTAAGACATGAAGTGCCCTTTTCCTTTAGCAGTAGCACTGCTACTACTATTTGTACTCTTACTTTATATTTCCTGTTTCCAAGTCACTGATAATCTTACTAATGTTCAACGATCTAATAACCTTAATAATCTTATTATGTGGGACAGAATGAAAAGTTCTAGAAAGGTCCAAATTCACCATTTCCACAGGTACATCTGTTTCATAAGAAGGCAACATTGTCATAAAACTCCAAGTAGTTAGTCAAATGGGACCAGCTGGAAATAAAGACATATTGGAAAATATATTTGGTAGTACATAAGCTTATTTTTGATGTGTCTTGTATTATTTTATTCCATATATATATTTTTATGTTTATTTTCTTAAGATGTTTTATGTGGTTTTAGAATATCATAATATAAATATATGTAAGATCATAATTTGATAATATTGTTTCATGTTTTAAAGAACTGAATGCATATTTTTATCAATTTTTTCTAACTATTCTTTGCCTTTAAACTGCTTCATTTATTGTACTTATTTTGGCAAGCTTAATTGATAAATGCTTTTATTGGTTGATTGAATTAAAGTTAATTGATGGATGATTTAGTAGTATATAAAAGCTGCTTAATGAAGTAAAGCTGTATAAACCTGAGGAAGCGTGCCTTGGATGCATGTGAAAGCGCTTGTTATACAATAAATCAACTTTATTTCTAAATCGTGGTGGTTTCCATCTGGCTGTTTCTTCACATATTGGAAAATAGATAATAATTGTTTGCATTAATCTTTCAATAGGTGAGTAATACCTTTTCAAAATCCACTCCAGTCAAGCTAGTAAGGTTCATAGGCCTAAACTTTCTTACATTCTAAAATGCATGACCCTTGTGGATAGTTACAGATACAGAAATTTTCCACATACTTGATTCAAAGCCAGTAGAAAGAATATGTTGAAATAAAAAAAAGTTAAATATGGAATGAGAGAGTGATATACATTGGACAATAAATAAATAAATTAATTAATTAATAAATAATCATTGAGAACACCAGGACCAGATGCATCACTGGACATAACACCAAACATCTTCCTTCACCATACCTTCAATTATTATGGGCTGTCTCATTATCCTCCAGATTTTCCAAATGCAATCTAATAAACTGTCAATATTTAGACTTAAATCCACTGCCTTAACCTTCATGAATTATTTTACATGCTTATAGAAAACTGTACTGTTTTCTTCCATATGGCCAACACAGAACATCTAACTAAGTTTGTTAGATGCTTACTAAGCAGTACAAGTCTATTTTTATTTTTAATTCATGGACACCTCCTGTATAGCTGCCAGAAAAAATGATTTTTGCACAGACCTGGACCCCCAAGGAGGGAATTTATCATTACCTTTTTCATCAGTAGGCATGACAACAGACAATGGAGTCAATATGTTTATAAAAGGAGTAGCAACATTCTTAAATATTGTCATTAGAAATAAAATCCCAGCAATTTGAATTTAATATTTCCTCTTGAACACCCTCATTGTCAGCCACGTAATATTGCATTATACTGACTGGTTGGGGCACATTTAAAATTATTATTTGTTGGGATTTCTTATGACTTGTGATCTGAGTTACCAATGGGTTCAAAAACATTACCACTGAGACTACCAAATTAATTCAATGTCCAGCAGGTTATTGTCACAGTTTGTTTCCCATGAAAATTTGAGAATAATTATTCACATGGCTTTCTTCCAGTATTGTTGAGATTGCCCCCTAACAGAAAGCCAAGAAAAGTGTGAAACATCAAGAAGATTTAAGTCACTATCTAGTTTTAAATTCTTTTAAAACAACCTGAATATTCATCTACATATTTCTCCTTAATTTGAATGGACATGCTAGGAAATCTATAAAAACTAGTTATATCTCAGGGGTCACCATCAATAAGAACTGAAACACCAACTATGGCGCTATCAGATAATAAGGAACTTAATGAAGACTGAATATTGTTCTAAAATAAAAACTGAATGTTATTTTAAAATGAAAAGAAAGGCACCATCCCCATTTTTGTTATTTATATTTGTGTTGTCTTAAAAGCTAAGATAACAGCTAATGGACAAATAGGACTAAATCATGCAACATCATGACCCTTAGTTGATGTCTTAACTTCAAAGTAATCCACATTATAGTTCAAGCTTCTAACATTAGTTAAAAGGCACTTTAGGGAATTTCACATTCCACCTAGATGGCACCTTTACTCTTTGGACACTAAAAAAATGAAGATTCTTGTAATAAGAAATTAAAATGTCTTATTACCTATATTTTCAAAGTGTAAGTTATCATTACAGAAGAACTGAAGTTTAACAGCAAAGTCCTCTTACAAGTATAGGACCATAATATTGTTTTTAAAGCACAGCTCTTTAATCTTGCTAGTGATCATGCTGCCCACACAATTCAAAAATCATGATAAGGGGAAAAGTTAGAAAACACTACTGTAAAATTCTTCACTTTACTAAATTCAGTAACATCCTGTACAGACCCTTTACAATATTTAGTAGATGTGTTTCTTATCTTATCAGTAGTACCACAGACTACAATAACCATGTGGTACAGTCTATGATTCAGAAATTTTCTTAAAAGCTAACAGAATATATTTTATTTTGCAGCCTGCAAATGTGAAGAGAGTTACTAACCCCTTGACTGATTATTGGTAGTAAATTTCTTACTACCTTCAACTATGAGTCCCTTAGCACTATCTGTTTATTGGCCCTATTAACTCCCTCAGATAAGCTATTAACCTCTGACATTTCTTCAGCATTTTGAGGAGAAGAACTATTAGGTTTACCCTTGTGGGCATTACCATCCTCCTCAAATCCAATGCACCAACCATTTCCTGTTTCTTTGATTACTTTAATTGCCCTTCATCTTTTTTTTACCTTTTCTTTTAATAAAGTTCAGATTCTGTGTCATTATCAATCTCTACTGAAGCTCTTCTATTATTACTCTTGCATGACTGACTGAATTGAGCACAGGTACATATTTGGAAATATAGTCTTAACTGGTTTCTCACTTTATGCACTGCTATTCATAGATTCATAGATTAGTACTAGGCTAACTGCCCTTGCGAGCCATTTTTAAGTCTAGCCAATTATCCCTTGTGAGTCTCAAACCCTGCACTTGTGTTTGTAAGGTAAACACCTTAACCATTAGGCCACCCTTCAGGTTACTGAAAATCATCATAAGTACTGACTATAGGGATTTCAGAAGGACTATCCTACAGGACAACAACCCTACAAATGGATTTTTCCATACTCAATCTCTATTATTTTATCATCTGAAATGGCAAGTGACCCTTCAACGAGTTTGTGTGGCAACTTCCTGAAATTAATTTTTGTGTTGGTATATGATGATATTGAAGTTGCGTGTATCACTCATTAATGACAGCTCTGTCCAAGTATACTTTTCACATATTTTGTTGGTACCAGCAGCAAATACTCATCTCAAATAGCACAACAGGACATTACAACTGATGAGATAGTCAGTGCTAGTTTTAGATGGGTGGTGCTTTCCAGCATGTTGTACAATAGACAACTGCTACTACATTTTAGTGTATGAAGCTAAAGTTTGAGTCCAAGATATTCTTGATTTTTCTAGTCAGCTCTTGGCCTTTTTTTTTCTTCTGCTCAATCATTTTTCATTTGGACAACAGAAAAAAGTTGAATTGACAAGTTGTCAAATGATCTTTGTCAGAAGAATGGGATAAGAAACAGAATGCCCTTTACATTGCTTCCTCACACTTTTCTGAGTAAACTTTTTTTTATTTTTTCCTTAGCCTGTTCTGAAATTCCAATGCAGGATTGTTGAAAGTCCAAATGTTTGGGACAATTCCTTTTATTTTGAAAAACAAAATAAATCCAGTTCTAACTCTTCCTTCTTCAGTATAAAGTGTCTGACAACAGATCATTCATTTTATAGGTTTCAAAGGGAGAAGTGCTTTCCTCCTTGTAGACTTCCAGACCTAGTTCATCCACAAACCATGTTCAAAGCACTTCGTAAGCAAATTATTTGACTTATGGGAGAGTAACCAAACTGTCAACCTTGCTATGTTTCCTGTTATACAACAGCACTATAACTGCAAGTTTGTATTCTTTGAAAATGTATGATTGTTGTAATCAGTGAATGGACTTCATGGAGGTCTTTACATTTGCTACAGTCCCTCTTTTATGTTATCTGTAACTGGAGGTATGTTCATGTTTGGATTTCTTGAATTTGCCATTAAGTATTATCTTCTTTCTTCCTAACTCTGAGGGATCTTGTGCAATGGTTCCGCTACCTGCACCAAATGTCCCATTCATTCAGTGGGGAATGGGACCTGGGCATCCCAAGGATTGGTCAGATCCCAATGGCCCATTACTTTTTCTCTGGATAGTCCTATCAGTCAATTTATTCCCCAATGGTGAGAATCAGGTGGTGGAGAGCAGGTCAGCTAGTCAGATTCTCCCAGAGTGGCCTACCCTTTGTTGCTTGTAAACATTCAATTGCTACCTGTTCAGGACAAGGAGAAATATGTGGCCCCCACACTCATGCCTCTCATTCACCATACTACAGGGCACCATTTGGGACAGGTAGGAAGCATAAGTGACCCTTCAGGGATCAAAACAAGTTTGACAGTGATTTGAGTTTGTGATAGGGCAGTGCTACATCCATTCTCTGCAATGGTCTCTGGTTTTCTTATTGGTGTCATGAGCCACCAGTACATAATCAACATCACAAAAAAGATGTCTCAGGGGGCAAAATTGCCTTATATAAATCACTAAGTTACACACGTGCTAAATGGGAAACATATGAGCACACCCTGGGTGGCACAATTGCACGCTGTCTATTATATTATTGTGCCTGCTTATTTGAACTGTTACTTTCTGAAATTGGTGCGCCTTGTTGCTGTAGCATAGACCAGATTCAGGCCTGCTGAATCTAGCTTTGTTTGTATAACTTGAGCACTGATCCAGGCCATCTTTTATTTGGAGAAGGTTCCCCTGCACCCTAGTAGCAAGAGTGTGCAGTTAGAACTTGTCTGAGTGAAGACTGCTGGAACAGGGCTCAGTTTTGGACTTTTTTCTAGTTAATTGGGTAACTTGTTTAAATCAGTTTGTTTGTTTTCTATTGTTTTATATATATATATATATATATATATATATACATATATATATATATATATATATATATATATATATATATATATATATACATATATATATATACATATATACATATATATATATATATATATATATATATATATATATATATATACATATATATATATATATATATATATATATATATATACACACATATATATTTTATATATATATATATATACACACATATATATATTTTATATATATATATATATATATATATATAAATTGCACTTTATTCATCTGCTTTTACTGTATTTGTGTTTCTTCCTACTTTATTACTAGGGGCACTGACTACAACTTTGATCTGAGATATATAACAATAAGTATCCTTTTCTGTGCATTTAAAGTGTTTTTTGATTGTATCTGCTTTATTTTCTGAAAAAAACAAACAAAACAAAAAAAAATATATATATATATATATATATATATATATATATATATATATATATATATACTTGTTTCCTGCCTTTCTAAGCTAGTATAGTCCAGTTTTTAGGTTAGTGCTGAATTCAGGGCTGTGTTATAAATCTCTGTGTTTGCCCATACCTTATTTGGATAAAAGGAAGTTTCTCTGTTCACCTGTGAGAGAGGGGAGCTTTGAGCAGCCTATCTGTCCCTGGAGAAGTGGTTTCAGCTCAGAAATTAGTAGTTTATTGGCCATTTTGGTCTAATTTCTCTCTCTTTCACTTCCCTGCTATAAAAACCACATTTGCCTGGTTCTGCGTGTCGGGCAGCGCCAGTTAGCTAGGGTATAACTATTCCCGGCTCCACAAAGTCTCCTCTTCAATTTTTCCCTTGAAACTAGACAAACTTTCAACTTAAACACAACCCATTAATTTCTCAGCCCGGCACTTGCTCAAAACTCATAGCAAGCACTTATAAACCCTAGCACTAGACCCCCCTATACTGTACAGAAGGACAAGGCTCACTGTTCGACCTTACCAGCCATTCAGTAAAACAGTTCACTGTACCTATCCAGGCATGTCCAAAGGGCAGTTTCAGGTGTACTCTCCAGTCCAACTGATAAATCTGGGCATTTTGAGGCAATGTTACAACTGCCTCATGTACACAGACAACCCTCTCCTCCTACCACCAAACACTAATACATGCGAGAGATGCAATTATGCAGCCAAACTGGAGGCTAAGCTCTCTCACCTAAGACTGGATCAGACAGTCAAGAGGTGAAGGGAAATACTTGCATCATACCACCAGTCTCACATAGACCCAGTAAACCAGCATTGGCAAAAAACACACATAAAAACATGAAAACATATTTGGAGGCTCTAAATAAAAATCTGCAAAAGCAACAGAGATCTCCAAAGCAGACATCCAAGCAACCTCCACCCCCCCAACACAAACCATGAAAAACATACTTCACAAAAACAGTGTGCCACGCAATCACAACCCTTAAGGCAAAATAACATACCCAACATACTAGTAATAGGTGACTCTATAGTCAGGCACACTGACGTCTCACTCACTAGGCTGAATAAGGAGAAGGTTACTGTTAGCTGCCTGTCAGGTGCCAGGATCCGCCACATAACAAAAGCACTCAGGTCACTCCAGAGCAAGTACAAATATGACTCTGTCATTGTCCATGTTGGTGTGAATGACCTGAGCCGTACCTCCCTGGACTACAGGAAAAGAGACATGGAAGAGCTCTCTGATCACGTAGCCCAGGCCAGTATGACCCTGACCCTGAGTAGCCTCCTGCCCTCACCAAGAATGATACCATGGTATAAAGAAAAAAATTATCAATTTCAACAATTGGCTAAGTTTCTGGTGTCATTCAAAGGGGATCCAGTGTCTGTCCGCCTGGGATGACATGCTCGACAAGTCACGCTGCTTTGCTAGAGACAACTTGCACCTGTCACCCTTAGGCTTTCAAATACTGGCCAAGGCTCTTGCCACCCCCATAGTGCCATTTTTAGGCAAGGCTCAAAAGACAAACCCACTGCCATAAATAGCACAAGTAAGAAAATACTGAGGGTAATGCTACTCAATGCCAGAAGTCTAAACCTCAAAATGAATGCACTCGAGGCACTCCTCATTATGGAGAAAACTGATATATGTGTAGAAACAGAAACCTGGTTTAAGGCACCAGAGAGCACCCCAGCACTACCAGGCTACAACTCATACCATACATTTCGGCCACAGAACCCGGACCGAAATACAAAAGATGGGGGCGTATCCATATTCATCAAGGATACCCACACCTCCAGGTTAGTGGCACAGCACAATGCTTCAGAGATCACCACATGCAACTAACAATGGGCAAATCTGCAATTCAAATTGTAGCTTGCTACTGATCACCCACCATGTCCCAGGACCCCCATTCTGCATTTTTGGAAACACTGGGAAACATAAAGGTCCTACCAAACACCCTAATATTGGGTGATTTCAATTACCCAAACTTTAACTGGGAGAACAACTGAAGTACTAACTCCCTTGCCCAACATTTCCTAGAATTTATAAACTCAAATGCCCTTGATCAACTGGTCATCACTCCCACCGGAGGTGACAACATATTGGACTTGTTCATCACCAACATGAGTGACTGGTGTTCCACACTGGAGGTTAACCCCTCGCTGGTTAGATCTGACCATAATCAAATCACTTTGGATATCCAAACCCCCCACCCCCGGATAAGGAAACCACTGTGAAAAACTTTTCAAAAGCAAACTTCACATTACTTAAGACCGAGGTGGAAAGTTTCAAAGCCCCAATGCTAAAGGATAGCATTGTCCAAGATGCAAAATCCTTTACTAATGCATTCTATGGACACCTACAAGAATGCATGGATCATGCTATCCCAAGCAAAACCAAGGCTCACTCCTCCAAGAAAAAGAAACCAGTCTGGTGGACCCCTGCCATAAACAAGCTATACAATAGGAAGAAACTAGTACAGAAAAGAGTAAAATCCCAAGAAGGGAAGACATCCCTGATCAGTATCAGCAAGAAACTACGGTCCCTCTTAAAATAATCCATGGTGAGCTTTGAAAGAAAAATTGCCAAGGACTCCAAAGATAACTACAAGGCATTCTTTAGCTATGTCAAGAATCTAAGTGGCAATGCTCAGATCTGCTCGGAGTTAGTGCAGAATGGCACAAAATACACTGAACCGACCAATATTGCCAAGGTTCTGGCAGACAGGTTCAGTGCAAACTTCACCCTCCTCTCACCCCCAAAAGGCCCCATAACCATACCAGAAGAATGTAGAGCCCACACTCAGGTTAAAACAGCCCTCTCCAAAGCCAAAAACAGCATCAATGGGACCGGACAGTGTACCAGGCTGAGTCCTACATGAGCTCAAAGACAAACTAACCCCACACTTAAACACACTGTTCAAACTCAGCCTCTCCACAGGCTACGTACCCATAGAGTGGTGCACAGTAACGATTATTCCACTCCACAAAGGTGCAGCCACAACAGACCCTGGGAACTATCGCCCTATAAGCCTGACTAGCTTGGTCTGCAAGGCTGGGGACACATCATCATGGAACTCATTAACAGAGACATTGGGAACCTCCAAACACTGGACCCTACCCAGTTTGGCTTTGTTAAGGGCAGATCATGCCTCCTAAACCTGGTGGACTTTTTTGAGACAGTTACCAAGGTTATAGACAAGGGAAAGGTGGTGCATACAGCCTACCTAGACCTTGAAAAGGCCTTCGACACCATTCCCCATTCTGGTATTATAGACAAGCTCACCAGCCTGAACATAAACCCCTATGTCACAAGATGGGTTGCCAACTGGCTCACGGACAGAACCCTCATGGTGATAGTTGCGGGAGCTAGGTCTGACTCTAAACTGGTTACAAGTGGTGTTCCCCAAGGCTCAGTCCTAGGACTCCTCCTGTTCGACATATACTTCTCAGAGGTACAGACAAGCACAGGAGGACTATGGCTGACCAGGTTTGCAGACAACTGCAAACTAGGGGCTATAGTTGACTCTCCGGCGAACACAGACATCCTCCAAAAGGGTCTCACTGAGATGGATACCTGGTGTCAAAATCATGGCCTCAAGCTAAATGCCAAAAAGTGCATAGTCATCCCCTTTGGAAAAAACAAAGTGCCCACAAACTACCACATAGTTGGTAGTCCCCTAAATACGGAAAACATAATAAAGGATCTGGGGACCCAAGTAGATAGTAATTTCTCCTTTGATAATCACATTGCCAAAGTGGTTAGAAAATCCTTCTATGTGGCCCACCTAATCACAAAAGGGTTCGCATCCAGATCAAAAGAGGTCATTGTGCCCCTATACTCATCACTCATCAGACTCATCATTTAGTACAGCGCCCCATTTAGGATGTACCTTACAAGATACCTGCAACAGCTGGAAAGGCCACAGAAGTACCTTACCAAGAGGATCACTGGCCTCAAACAGATGCCCTATGCAGCTCGACTGAAGAAACTCCAGCTGTACTCAGTTGCATACCACCTACTCAGAGGTGATCTCTGGCTGACATACAAGGCCATGTCCAACCCAGAATTGATGGACATGCTCCACCTAAAGAAAACCTTATCCCCTCAAGCTACATGCTCTAGGGATCTAAACCTCACCACAACAATAAATAGGACGTGCTGGAGGGATAGATTCCTGTCCCAGAGACTTCCCATGCTTTGGAACAAGATTCCAATCTACATTAGGTAGAGCTCCTTGCTAACACTCTTCAAGAGAAACCTTGACAAGTGGATGGGAAACAGTAAGTTTACCCCAGGGATCACTTCACCGGCTCTGCTGGACAGAGGCACAGGGAAATAATCTAAGGGGGCAGCGAAAGCCAACACATTCTGGCAAGGCTTATAAATGCCTTCGGGCAGATAGCCTAGTACCTACCTATGAACCTATGAACCTATACACTGTACCTTGCAGACCATATTAGCAGGTAATGGAGTGGAATCTCTTATGATATACTATTGTCCCTGTTCCAGAGGTGGGGCCTTTATTTCAATGGTGGTGCAGTCAATGGTTCCCAGTACCATGGAAATGGGCCATTTTGTAAAATTTTATAAAATGCCTTCATGGCATTGCTTCTTTTCTCTGTGGTATGTGGAAACCACATATGCCCCTCCATGTGTTTTGTCATATTAAAGAGAAACTGGATAAATATCCTGAGGAAGATGTGTGGGATGCACCCATTGTGCCCTCTGTTGGTTGCTAGAATGTCCTGTTGCCATTATTCTCAAACTTTGGTGTCCACCAGGATGGGTACTTCACTTCCTGCACTCTATGTGCCTGCATATGAAGATGATACATCTCAATGAACTTTTCCATTGTGTCTGTGTTCACATGGTAGTGGACTGCTAGTTCTGTGTCATGGAGGTCATAGAATGTTAGGTGTGGATGTATGACTCTGCAGTACTGCAGGCAGTGGCAAGTACCTCCATGGCTATCAACTGCAAGTATGTTCTGCTGCATATACATATCTGTGGCGGCTTCTGTCTCATAACTCCAGGATTTTACTGTTGTCAGGAACTCCAGTAGTTATGTCTCATCTCACAATAACTTTCTGAATTGCACTGCCATATTGTTTACTTAATTTGCATTTGTCATGGCCTTGAATTTAATAGTATTGCTCATTTCCATGTCATTGTATGACCATATGCATATCATGCTGATCACAGTATTTAATGGCCTTGCTTGGTCACCCTAAATGAGTTGCTGAATCCCCCTCTTCCTGCACCTCACTACTCATCATGCAGTTTCACCTACTGTGACACAGTATTTCTTTCTCAATTCCAGGGTGAGTTTGATACTACCAGTTAAAACTTGAAAGAGATAAAATAAAATACTGGGTCTGATGTTTGTTTTTGTCTGATTCAATCACTTGGTTATCAGAACTGATTGGATCCCATCTCAGCAATTTTATTAGAAGCTGTGGATCCAGGGCTCTGACTCCCCCTACCCATAATTCCCTCTGTTCCCCCGAAGTACCACATCTCTTGTTTGCTGCTTCTATCAGATTGACATGGTCTATGAGGGTCTGATCTTCTTAACCAGATAGGTGATATTTTTTTCAGTGTTACTGATAATTTTCCTTTTCCTGGGTGTTTTTCCCATATAGTTTTACAACTTTCCTTAAATCTTCCCTCCATTAAAAAAAGAGAATCTTCTTAGTAGATTTTCTCCTGTTTTCACACAGCTGGTTTTCAGCTAAATTTCATTCCCTTTCTTCTTTTAAGGGACTAACACATTTCTCTCAGCTAGAGAGACTGTATTTGGATGTGATAGTTTTAAACTGCTTAACTGTTTATCTGTTAGTGTTTATCTGTTGTAAAGTCTTTCATGGAGGACAAGGTTCAAGACTTCAAGAAGTGCTCTGCCTTTGGGCGCAACAGTCCCTTGCAGGACCTGCATTGCTTAGCTGTGTACTGCCTGGGTGTATCACAGCTAAATTGAAACTGCAAGACATATGCCATGTTTGACATGAGCATTGCAAGGATGCAGGCACAAATTGGCCATTAAAGGCTTTCTTCCCATGCAAGCAGGGACACAGGAGCAGTGACTCCTTCTTTTACTTCAGAGTCGTTTTCTTCTCCAGCAAAGAAGGTAAAAAAAACCAAAACAAAATCCTTGAAGGAGTATTTGTATCTGATTGCCATATCCTGCATGCTTCTCACCAGATAGGCTCCACTCCCCCTTTCCTAGAGGAGAGGCATTCCTCCCAGACACTTTCAGTGGGTTCATCTTTGAGGTTTATCTGTTCCACAAGGAGCCTACAGAAGCAGATGTCAACAGGATGATGCAAAGTTTCCCGCAAGCACTGTCTCCTTTGGTCACACAGGGTTCTGCCCCGTCTGCTTCTCCATTGGTGTGTACTATTCTGGTGCAGCCTTTGGGCCCAAGTTCTGTGAATCTGAGCTTCCACAAAGCATCTTTGTCAGAGCAGATATTCATTTCAACTTCTCATTTCACTCTGATGTTGTCAGACAGGGAAGAATATCGGATACGAAGCCTCAGACCTGAGGCTCAAGGGACAGGATTGACTCTGAAGTCATCAGAGCCATCTCTCCCTCTCAGTGCCTGAGTACTCAAAAGCTCTTCTCGATTGTCGGCCTTGAAGCCAGAGCTGATATAACCAGAGGATGTTCCTCCTGTCCAGTTTTTGGATTAGAAGAGTGCTCCTTCAGATCCTGTCACTTTTTCAGTGTTCAAAGCATTTGAGAGAGTTCTCTCCAGACAGAGAGAACAGATGTCTCTACCATGCATGGCTTCATCTTGACCCCCCCCCTTAGATTCTGCATCTGAGCTTCTACATATTGATTGATGAGAGCAGTCAGACTCCATTAGCCTTGGGGGTACTTGCCATACAAGTTCACCATTGGATTTTGAACCCTACCTAGAAGCCCAAACATGGCAGGGTTCTAAGAAACAGTTGTGTAAAATGAGACATTTAAATTTCTCAATTTGAACAGAGCTTACACACGTACGGCAAGTGCAAAGGCCAAAAACCAACATATACATGAACAAACAAAATTGGCCAGCACTCCAATGTGAGATAAACAAAACTTGTTTATTCATAATTGAAAAAGCCCAAATTAAGCACTAATAACAGTGCAATAATCAATTCAAAATAATGATGAACAAACCGGTTTTGGCACTATGGTCTTCATCAGTGTACGCTACATAAAGAACTACAATAAAATATATAGTAACCTGTCCCGCCTATTTCTGCTGTAATTGGATACTTATAAATGCTCATTAAGACCTGGTGGAAATAACCCTTCAAGTTTAATGGTCCAATTATTTTCCTTTTTGTTTAATATATTATGCCAACTAACTTTATTGTTCCTGTTCCCTACAATTTTATCAATAATAACAAACAAGCATTGTGCAGTAGAATGTTTTATAGTGTGTTTATAGAGTGCATTTCACATTCTTTTATTTCTGATGTCACTTAAGTGCTCTGAAATCTGCATTCTAAAGGGAAGTGAAGTTTGTCCCACATAGAAAGTGGAACATGTAAATGTAGCTAAGTAAACGACCCAGTCTGTGCTACAATTCCCAAATATGTAAATATCATAAACTTTGGAAGTATTCTTGCTGGTAAATTCTTTGCTTTTCAACACATATCTGCAAAGGGTACAATGACTACAAGGAACACGCCAACTAATATCCCCCATCCATCATAATTTGATGTCAATACCTACAATGGGTTTTGTTCTTATAATGATTGAAAAAGCCACCTAATATTTTGCCTCTTCTGAATGAGAAGAGGCATTTGGATGTCAAAATATCACATAACCTATCATCTGCTAATAAAACGTTCCAATGTTTTTGTATGAAAGCCATAAAACCAGAGGTATTACGTCCATAACTGGTAATGAAACTGATAGCATGTTCATCCCAATTACCTCTGTTTTGATATTTTAATAGTTGACATCTATCATAATTTTGTGGCTTGACTTGGGTGACTTGAATGCACATATCGGGACAGATGGCTTAGTGGTTACGGTCTTCCCCTCTCATGCACAAGGTACAAGGTTTGATCCTGACCACTGACAAATGCCTGTTTGGAGTTTGCATGTTCTCCCTGTGTCTCCGAGGGGTTTCTCCCATGTCTGAAAATCATGCTGAGTGTTTCCATCTCAAGCGCACCAATGAATGGAGCTGTGGACAGCAGCACAGACTCTACATGGTGCCCTATAGGGGGAAGAGTTGTACAGACCAAATGCTTTGGGCATCTACTGTGGTGCGCAGTATCCTCAAGATAAGAGAACATGGATCACAGACTGCATGCAGTGGCAGGGATAGCCACTCAATGGTGTAAAATATGGCTCTAGGTGATTCGGTCATGTAGAGTAATGTCGCAAATGGGCATGGGTAGTTACTGGTGATAAGTGGGTTGAGGACCATGCCCCTATTAGCCAGTGTGTACCTGCCATAAAGCCCAGCAGCCCTGGGTCAATAAGCTACTGGTTGGCTGGTGTCTAGTTGCCCAGCCTGGGTTACCTGGGATAGCTCTGTTGAGTGAAAGCTGGATGTAAAACCAACCAACCTGCCAAACATGAACTGAGAAATGCTATGCTTATTGTAGGTTCACTGACAGGATGCAGCTTGGAAGTGGATGACATGATGATGATGATGCTGGAGGAGACTGGAAATCCTATGGAGGCTGGACATCCTATGTATCCAGGAGACGAGACAGAAGGGCAGTGCAGCAAAGCCACTTGGCTTGGGATCTAGGGTCTACTACTCAGGTGGAAGGCAGGCTAGAAATGGTGTAGGAATTGTGGTGAGAGACAGGCTTCAGAAGGCAGTAAGGGATATCATCAGAATTAATGACAGACTCATAGCAGTCAGAATCCAGTGTAATGATATGCCCCACAGCAGGGATGTGATAGTGAGGAAAAGAGTGCATTCAGACAGCAGTTGCAGGACTTACTAGATAAAGCAGGACAACATGAATTGGTGTTGATAATGGGTGACGAATGTACAAATCAGGACATACAGAGCAGGATATGAGGGGTCCACATGGGTGGGGCAACAGGAATAAAGAAGCCATTCTAGACTTCTGTCTGGCAAATGCTTGATAGTAGCCAACACATAGTTCAGAAAGCGAGACAGTCACAGGATCACATACAAGAGTAGTCAACATGCAACTCAGCTAGACTTCCTCCTAGTAAGGAAAAGGCACTGGGGCAGAATCTATGATTGCAAAGTCATCACCAGTGAAACAGTCAGCACATAAACCATTAGTTGCCACAATCAGCTGCAAGCAGTGGTCAGAGAAGGCTCTAAGGTTAACAGAGACCAGGCTGAAGTCTTGGAAGCTGACTGGAGAGAAAGTACAACAGTTCAAGGAATTACTCAGGGCTCTAGCACCCCAAGAAGAGGAGGAAATAGGAGTTGAAGAAGAATGGCAGCGCCTAAAAACAGCATGTGTTAAGATTACAGAAAAGATATGTGGCCGAGCCAGGTATGGAAATAAGGTACATAAGGAAAGCTGGTGGTGGAATGCAGAAGTCCAGGAAGTCATCAAAAGAAAAAAGGAGTGCAGGATGAAGTGAGAAACAGAAAAGACTGACCAGGCTAGGAAGGACTACTGGTTGGCTGACAAAGAAGCTAAGAAAGAAGTTGCAATAGCAAAGAATAGGGCATCAGAGGCACTCTATCAGCTTCTGGAAAGTGACTCAGTAAGGGGCACAAAGAAACTATATCAGGTTGTAAGGCAAAGACAGAAAGATAAAGATAGTCAGGCACACTTCATAAGGGATGCCAGCAACAACCTGCTCAGCCACCCAGAGGACATCAGAGGCAGATGGAAGGAGTATTTCCAGCAGCTTCTGAATGAAGAAAGCCCCACAGAAGCTGTACTGCCCCAGAAACAGCCTATGATGAGAGAAGAAGAGGATCCCACCCTAGAAGAAGTAAGAACAGTGCTAAGGTAAATGAAGTCAGGGAAAGCAACAGTCTCAGATGAGGTAACAGCAGATATGATAAAGATGCTGGGTGAGATAGGGGAGAAATGGCTTTTGAGGGTACTAATAGCAGTGCAGAGAGAAAGGCGTATCCCAGATGACTGGAGAATAAGCATACTTGTGCCAGTGTACAAGAACAAAGGGGACATCCACAACTGCGGGCAGTACAGAGGCATTAGACTCCTATCACATTGCATGAAAGTTCTGGAGAGGGTGATTGATAAACGGATACGCAAAGTAGTAGAATGTAAGATGGGAGATGAGCAGTTTGGATTCAGATCAGGATGCAGCACAATTGACTCGATGTTTGTATTGAGACAGATACTTAAGAAGAAGCTAGAGATGATGAGAGAGTCCAACTGGGCATTTCTAGACTTGGAGAAAGCACATGACAAGGTCCCAAGAAAGCTGATCTGGGCAGTACTGTGGTGGTTTGAAGTCCCAGAAACATTGGTAGAATTAGTGCAGGCTATGTACAAGGACCCAGTGACTCAAGTACAAACATTGTTCAGCCTCACAGAGTGGTTCCCAGTGGGTGTGGGTGTACATTAGGGTTCAGCTCTAAGCCCATTGCTGTTCATACTGGTGATGGACTACATTAGCAAACAGGTTGGAGGGGACGGATCAACAAAGCTGCTGTATGCAGATGATGTGACAGTACAGGCAGACTCTGAGCTAGAACTTCAGCTAAGGATAGGAAAATGGAATGCAAATCTGAAGGCACCATATGGGATGAAACTAAGCATAGATAAGACGGAGGTAATGGCAGCAAATTGGGGAAATCAGAAGAAGCTGAGAATAGATATTGAATGGAAGATAGTGGAACAGGTAAACAGCTTCAAGTATTTGGGAGGAGTAGTTGAGGAGAAGGGTAGTCTAAATAAAGAGGTCAAAACCCGAATCAGAGGGGTTGCAGCCAACTGGCATAGAGTATCAGGTGCAGTCTATGACAGAAGAATGCCAAAGACGCTGAAAAGTAAGGTGTACAAGACAGTGGTGTGACCAGTACTATGCAGAAAAGACAATGTGGTGAGGAAGATTTGGGACAGACAGGAAGAAGGTAAGAGGAAGCGAGGAAATCCAGCAAAGAGGTGGATTGATTGTGTGAAAGAAGATCTACGACAGTCAGGTATGATTGTTGAAGAAGGCAGGAGTGTGCCACTGAATTGATAGAGCTGGTGACAGTTAACATGATGCCTCGACTCCATGTAGAAAAATGGGAAAAAGGGGTCTGATGATGATAATGATGATCTATCATAATTTTGTACCAACTGACTAGCTTCAATAATGTGAGATTTTTTTATATCCTCTATCACAAAATCTAGTAATTAACTCATTTTGTTGTGACATAAATAATTAATTGGAGGAACAAATCCTACGGATGCGCAAACATTGAAATTTAGGGATGTTGTGTATAAAGTGTTTGGGATGACAACTAGAGGCATATAGCTAGGTGGTGAACTGCGGGTGTTTATGACAAACACTGCTGTCTAAAGTACCATCACTCTTACAAACCACATTAATATCCAGAAAAGAGATCTGATCAACATCATGATGTACAGTAAATTGAATACCTCACTTGTTATCATTAAGATATTGAACAAATCTCATTAAATATTCAATATCTGACTTTCATACCATCCAGCAATCACCCAGATACCTATGCCAAATATCAGTCTCATCCAAAAATAAATTGTGATTCACATCATATATAATTTGTTGCTCAAGGTAGCCCATAA
Organism: Protopterus annectens; assembly: GCF_019279795.1. Taxonomy (NCBI): domain Eukaryota; kingdom Metazoa; phylum Chordata; order Ceratodontiformes; family Protopteridae; genus Protopterus; species Protopterus annectens. Next base: position 1,383,669,670 of record NC_056744.1, on the reverse strand, counting down.
TAAGGCCTGCATAAATGGGTGCAAAGGATGCACCCATAGCTGGCCCTTTTAATGGTAAATAGCACTCACCATTAAAATAAAACACATTTTTATTAAGTACATGTTTGGTTAGACATAAGAGAAAGATATTAAAACCAGGACTCTACAATGGAATATGATGAAGCTAATATTCCAGAGCCATCAGGCCGGCCTAATGTGGTATGTTTGTATAGAGCACTGTTTCATCCATAGTACACATAATCCAGCCTAGCTCTAACTGCACATAAGAAATGATATTCAGAAACTCAGTAGTGTCCAGGATCCTTGCTCTAACTCCCCGCAACAATGCTTTAAGATATTTGGTGAGAAAAGCTGATAATTGCTCTGTTAAAGATCGATTACCTGAAACAATAGGTCTACCCGGTGGTTTATAAAGATCTTTATGTATTTTGGGCAGTAGGTAAAGTTGTTGTGGTAAAGGATCCTGTACAGTTACATGAAAGGCCACTTCGTTGTTGATAATACCTCATCTAAAGCTAACTGAAGAAATGTATTCATCTCAATGTTAAATATATGGGTAAGATCAATTGCCATTTTGGCATAAAACCTGTAGTCAGACAATTGTCTCTGTGCTCCTGTTAAGTACATTGACCAATCCATAACAACTATAACCATTCCTTTGGCAGCATGAACAATGACCAAGTCAGTGTTATTCTGAAGATTATTTAGAGCATGAACCTTTAATTTAGTTAAGTTATTTAAAAAAAAAACTGCACCAGATCCAAACCCAAAGTGTAGATCTTTGAGAATGCATGGCTGAAATTTAGCAACATGCTTGTTCATAGGTGGCTTAAATTAAGATTTATAAAATCTAAACTCAGTCTGAAGGTCATACAAGTTCATAGGTTCATAGGTTCATAGATTCATACTAGGCTAACTGCCCTTGCGAGCCATTTTAAGCCTAGCTAATTGTCCCCTGTGAGATTCCAGTGATCACTAATACCAAAGTATAACCTTAAATTTAATGATCTACAAAATGAAATCAAATCATTAGCAAAAACATCTTCAGACACACAAAAAATAAAAAAAAACAGGAGCAAAATTCAAGCCTTTGTTAAGTAATTGTATTTCCACATCCAACAGTGAGACAGAAGAATGTTATGTACATTACAGATAATTTTTACTGTGGTACCAGTAGATGTAACAATGTTTCTAGAGTGGAAGCCTGATTTATGTTTTCTACCACACCTTTTTCCTAAAGGGGTAACTAAATTTAATTTTTTTGAAGCTGGTGACTCTTATCTGTATTCATTTTCAGTGTCACTTACAGAGGATGAATCCCCCCCAGAATCTTCACTTGTGTATGTATTTGTAGTTTTTTTTTCAAAATGGATTTTTTCCTTTTCCTTTTAATGGCCTTACTTTCTGATTCATTATCAGAAAATTTAACACTTTTCTGTTGAGATGGTCTACCCTGGTTATAATCCCAGACATCCCTATTGAATTTATCGATTTTTCTCTCTTTAAGTTGTTTCTCAGTCTCGATTAAATCTTTGGTCAGCTTTTGAAAGCAATTTTTAAATATAGGCTGATTGTCAAATAATTTAACCTCCTCACATATACTTCAGAAATAGAATGGGGAACTCTCCTTTCATAGAAGGCAGGTAATACTTCAACAAATCGCATATATGTCGTTTGTTGAGCTGCATCCAGTTCAGTCAATAAAACATCATCAGCCTGACTAACAAGAGGTTGCATATGTGTACTTAGGCCTATTGGTGTAATACCTCTAGATTTGTAGTCTTTAAATAATTTCAAGTGCCACACATTGGACCTGAGGTTCTTCATAGACTTAGTGAGTTTAAAAAAGGCCTGAATGCATGGTAAATCTGGATTTGAGTTATTTGGTCCATGCCATGGATGAATATTAGATCCTTCCTCAAACACCTGAATATCATCTCTGTCTGCAGATAAACCTTTGAGTATAGCCATCAAATCCATGTTAATAATTAAATAAAAGTTATAATGACCAAAGAGTATTAAACAGTATATACCAAAGATGACCTGCTGACCTAATTATTAATACTGTATTTGCCACAAATCCACAGAAAAAAATGAATAAAACAAACACTATTATATAAGCAAATGAGTACTAAACACTAACAAAAACAAAAGTCCCTCATTATTATAAAAAGAGCATACAAAAGATCCTGAAATAGCAGATTACAATAATCATCAAGTCAGGTATAACCACAATGAAATATAATTCCTGTGCCTTTAAGTACCACAGTTCACAATCTGGTGGCTTTTAGTTGAAGTAAATGTTGTATCTTTTGGCTTTTCCTGGTTAGGGGTCACCACAGTGGAACTCTGGTCTGCTAATGATTGGCAGTAGATTTTTACGTACCGAGATGTCAGCCCTGATGCACAGCCTTCAACGAAGGTACGCCCATTCACGCATATCTCCACACAGAAGACGCTTTAGCTGAGAATCGAACAGGACAATGTCTTACTGTGAGGCGACAACACTACCGCAGCACCACCACCGCAGTTTTTTAGTTGAAGTAAATATAAAGAAAAATCTTAAAATTGTATTAAATGCAAAATAAGCTGTGCCGTCATCATAGAAATTAGTCCAGCAGTGTTTTATGAATATTTTCGGAAAGAAACCAAATATTAATGTTAATAATAGCCGTTTGTATTGTTGACCCGACCATTATTCAAAGTATGCCAAGTTCAACCATTGATCTCAAAAATCACATAATTAAGCTCAAAAAAGTCCTCAATGAACACAGCAGGAATAGCCCATAAAAAGTCAATAAATAGATTTATAGCCAATCCGTATATTAATTCTTGAAACACAAGTACCAATGGTTCATAAGATTTCACTGGCTAAAGAGAACACAGCTAACATAACATAGACTGTTCTCTGCTTACAATAAACTTAGTCAATAAGAATGAGGCCTCATCGCCAAAGTTTGTAGTAATGAAAAAAAATATGTAGAATGAATTCCAAACAATCCTTGTTAGTCCACAAATACCATGGTGTTCCTAGCTGTTCAAAAATAATCCATTGACACAGTCACAATGTAGTAAGGCAAAAGTTCCCCTTAGAAAGTCTGATGAAAGACAAAGGAACCAATTGGTATGATAATTAATACCAAACATACCACCATTAATCCCGTTCTCACTGTTATTTATTCACTGATGTTCATCCAAAACAACACAATCCCAAACTAAATAAGAATCATTTAGGTGGTTGGCAAAAGATGAGCAATGATGAATGGAACTGGTAAAGAGTTGTGTAAAGGCTGCTATACAAACACAATCCATCAACCGAAAAGTCCTCACTGACTCCCCAGAGTCAGTCACAGAAGACACAGACTTAGGTGATGGAAAAGGATTCCATAAATTCCCCCTGGAAGATGTCACCTTCACTGATATCCTCAAACTGATGAAACAGTAAGGGGGCTATCCATCGATACATCCTCTCCTGAAGAGTCTGTGTTCCATGAGGCTTTTGTGGCTGGGCCTTCTACCTCTTGGGTGGTGCCACTTGCTGATGCCTTCATAGGCCTGATGGCTCAGTGGGCATGGAAGGAAACCCAACAAGGTCTTAGACAGAGCACAGTGGAGCATAGGTCACCCAGTAGATGCCATGGTTGCAGCAGCAGCCATGAAGAAGGAACTCTCAGAAGACAGCACATCTGTACAGGGAATCAAGGGCATTGGATAGGTTTGGGAAATGGATGTATGTGCAAGCAACTTTTCCACTTTGAGTGCTAAACTACCTTGCCCATATGACATTTTTCTAGAGGGACCTGACCAAGGAGCTTATCAAGTCCCCCTCAGGTAACTTACTGGCTGACATTCAAAAAAGTGGTGTAGTCTCAGTTGTCTGCTCTGCAATTAAAGTCCAAGTTAATCATGCATTTGTTTTCTTTTGCAGCTGAAGGTACGGCCTCAGCATCCGGCACTAACACAGCCATTTTACAGCATGCTTGGACATGATTATGTGACTTTAGGGAATGTTCCTTTTGAAGTTTCCTCAGAAATAGTTTTTCTTCTGCCTGCTTGAAAGGCAATATCCAACACCATTCATCATCTATGCATGCAACAAGTTGGTGTGAATTCTGTTGATATACTCAGGGAAATTGTCAACACAGAAGTTAGTCAATGGCAATTACAAAACGGAGAGTTCATTTACAGAAAATTATCTGATACCTGAAGTCAGATACACATGCTCCTTTTCACTACATATGGGAATATCAGGGACCTTGCAATTTGCAAGGTGTAGATAGTTCACGGTACTTATGTTGTGTATGGTAGTACCATGAGACATCTTTACTAAGTACATGGTTGCATTAAGATCAGCAGATGATAGAGGAGCTTTCCATTTATCCTGTGCCTCATGATGTCAAAATCCCTAAAGACATACAACACAATGTGAAATTATATACTTGGCATACCACCTCAATGCTCATTTGCTGCAAAACAAATACACATAGTATGTGATTTTAAAGCAGCAGCTATAAAAAAAATGATGACCTAACTTTGCAGACATGAATCTGACTGATTACTTCTTTCATCTTTCTCAAAATACCTGTAGGAAAGTATAAAATATGGGTTTGGCAGCATCTTATAACAGTGCTATGGCATTTCAGCAGTCTGTGAAGTGGCTGCTAGCTTCAGCTTTCATATCAGATGTAGTTATAGTGAAAGTATTTTCACAGCTTTGCAGAACTGCACCACCTATATGTCATGATGTTTTGCCATAAGTTGACCAATATTATAGTCTTGGGAAAAGGCATACATTTAATACATGATTGTCCCATGCTCCAAGATTGCCTCCAGTATTTGCTCCCTTTTTCTGGTCAGTATTTGATACACATAGTGCAACTCTGCGAAGGACACAGAATCTTGTTGAAGGATGGCATACGAGATTGAAGTGTCAGTTATCTCATCCAAATGTGACCTTGGCAGATGATTTATGCATTGTGCAGTTTGCAAGCAGACTAGAATAGATCAGATCCATGTAAAACTGTCATCTTTGGGGACTTACTTTGGAAAAGGAATGCAGGCTAAGGCATATAATTTATAACAAAGATGGCTACACTACCACAGAATTTCTCCATTTACTGTCCTTACAAATACACAGTTAATATCCACTTGTGACATGCATTCACCTTTGACTCATGCTTAATGTGCAAATGTCCTGTGTGAGTTTGATTATGCTTATCAGTATGTAATAAATGCATTACACAAAATGTTTGATATTTATAATATTGACTACATGTAGTATTTGAAAAAGGTGTTCATGGTATGCAATACCATTAGTCACTCACTTGGCCTTTGTAAAATGATATAATGTATATACAGTCTGGCATATTTTCTGAACAATTACAAGACAGGTTTTAGTGACATACTATTACTATTCATAGCATGATTTTACTTTGCAAAGTCTACTATTTAATGTATCATCTCCTGATGAACTTTATGTATACTCATATGCTATCAGTGACTGTGCCTTTTGTTATGTCAGTTACATTTATGCAATCTTTTTGCACAATCTTTACATTCTACTAATTTTTACTGCCTCAATATTGAATCACATACAGGTACATAATATTGCCTCAGTTACAGTTCTGTACTCTATCACGTTAGTAGTCAGATGTCTATGTCATCTCCATCCTGGTCAAGAGGATAAGTCCACATACTTGATCATATGTAGATCCAAGTCTAGAAAATGGAAGTAGGCACAAGTATGCAGACATGGACACTATAGTCTGACATAGCTGTCCAGGACAACATACCTTTTCAGAGTATTTCATTTCATGTGTGTGTGTGTCCTACTTGACATGAAGACTGCTGTTTATGAGCTTCCCTAAAGTCTACACAATGTCTCTTCATATAAGTATAAAACATTTTCCTGTTTGCTAAGGTTTTGTAAATAATACTAATTTTAACTGCATATTTCTTTTATGTACTTCTTAATACCTTATTTAGTGTGAGATATAGTCCCTGTACATTTTGTTGAGACTAAATTAATTGAAACATCAATAGGATGAAAAAAAAATTTGAAGCTTCAGCTCAATGTAAGCAACAATAAAGCATATTTTTTGTGCAATGGAGCAAGATCACTGCACCCTCCATTCAAGGGGATTTGCCTGTCCCCCTTACTAATATATATCAATTTAACTATTCTACACTCATGGAGGAAAAAATGTTGATCCCAGACACTTTGAATCATTTCTAGCACACAAATATGAACAGCACTGGCAATAGGTTATTGTGGAAAACACAACCAGGGAGTCCTAAATCAGAGAATATCAACTGATATCTTAAAACTTATCTACTTTATATTGTATTGGGGAAACCATTAAACACTCTTTCATCTGTTATCATTCCTATTGTATTATGAGTAGTTTGTACATTTCCTATCCCATGTTACTCTGTTTCACCTGTTTTGAAACAGCCATTATGTTTATATTCTGTATCTTTGTTAAATGGAATAGTTTGAAAAAATCTTTGCTTGTAAAATCTTTCTAGAGTATCTCAAAGTCTATTTGACCTGACTTCATGACATTTGTGATTTCTATTAAATGCATGGTTGTGTTTTTGCTAAACAGACTAGATTCCATAGTCAGATGGCCCTTATTATTTCAAATGTAATTCAGTACACTTTAGGTTTAGATTTATTTCAGTCAGAAGTTGTTAGTGAAAATAGATAGGTGGTGGTTAACTGGACATCTGCTGTATTATTAAAAATTAGATAAAAAATGTATCTGCACTTCTGTGGTGAAGTGTTTTCTATTGCCTCAAGTTTAGCTAGCTAATCTTTGTTTTGAAGGACCCTGTATTACCTGATGGGATCTGGTTATCTTTTTTCCAATCTATATTGTGAAGGTAGAAGTCACCCAGATACAGACTTTCCTTTGATTCCATTGTAACCCTACAGAAAATATTAAATGCATTCCTTATACAAACTATGGACATATTAAGATCTGTAGACCCTCAATAAATGTGAACGTTTGTCTCTGCATATTCCAGCTTTACCATAATTGTGTGGAAATGAAATGAGTGTAGTTTGCCTGTTTTAAGTGCCTTCCTTCTTCATAAGTACAGTTTTATCTTATCTTTACCAGTTGTATACTGTATGAAGATAGAAATCCTAAATGGGAGTCTCCCATCTACCTTCCTGCTGTCACACCTCAAGAATCTTGATTGCAGTTTTTCTGATTTACTTGTGCGTTCCCACTCTGCTGTCCCTCCTTTTAGTATTACTGCTTATGCTTATGTGTGCATATTTTCACAGTCTTCCTTTGCACAAAATACACTTTGATAAGACTTAATGTATTCACTGTTGAGCAAGATTTTTATTTTACTGTCAGGTGTTTTGTTCCAAACATGTTTAGATGAAGTAATACCTTTCTATATAGTTGTGTTTTATCCCTAAAATCTACCATGCAGTCATTAACACTGACTCTTCTATTCAGGGAAGAATATCTCTACAGGTGTGATTTAAAGTTATCCCATCAGTGGATACCTTCAAGAAAGAATTGGATGATTAAAAAAAGCAGGATTTGGTGACTACACAATCACCTAAAAGTTCTACATGGTATTCTGGGCATCAAGTTCCTCGATGTTCAATAGGTCTTAACCTTGTTTATCAAACCTATGAAGCTAAAGAGGAAAGGGACAAAACAACATCAATTAGAAGTCTGTGAGTAATTGCTAGCCTGCAATCTCTTGATATTTGTACACCATTGTTTTCTTTACAAGGGTACAAAGTCCATCACAGACTATAGATGCTTATGGTTCTGAGCTGAAAAGTTGAAGCAAGGACAGTAAACGTGGTAAGAAACACAACTCATTAAGATTTTCTAAGAAATACCCATCTTCAAAAGCTTCCAAGATAAGTAAACACAACCCAGTTAACATTAAGCTATAGCTGCTGAATGCTAGCAGCCTTAACAAAACACTCTACTCCTTACAAGCAGTCTTTAACCTGGGAAAATTGATATATTATATGCATCATCACAGAGATCTGGCTCAAGATCATTGAAAGAACTCCATTCTTGCAGGGTTTCAATGCTTGTGACACATTCAGGCCCACTACATTAAACAAAGGCAATAAAGGTGGTAGTGGTGCCTCCATAATCTAAAAAAAAAAAAAACCTTTACCTTCAGACTAGTTAGACAAAAATAATGACCTGGAACTCCTTCACATCCAGTTTACTGTTAACAAAACCACTTATCATATCATAGCTAACTATAGGACCCCCTCTATGCCATCCCTATTCCACTCATATCTCCTTCCAAACTAGTATGGAATCCCTACAGTTTAAACCAACAGCATTCTTCTAGGAGATTTTAGCTACCCCTCCATAAACTGGGAGACCTTTACATTCTCAACCATGTAAGCCTTGAGATTTCTGGACTTAATCAATACAAACTGCAAAGATTAGTTAGTCCACATCCCAACCAGGAGCAATAAAATCCTGGATATGGACCTTACCAATATGGGACAACTTTGTTGCTCACCAGTTGTTACTTCCTTTTTGGTCAGGTTAGATCACAAGTCAATCACATTTATCATAAGGCAAATGCCAGAAGCATCTTCCAATAACTTGTGTGACACCCCACCACTGGACCAGTAATCAATGAGCCTTAATCCTCACCACTGGCAATAGTGGAGGATGTACACTGGGAGGATGACAAGGTACATACACACAGTATTTCCAGATGCAGCTATGCCCAGATCCAAAAAAAGCCTCCCCACTAGCACACCTATAGTGTTGAGATCTCAGCTGAGTGACCACGCCTAGACCTCCAGCACCCTCTTTTTCCAACCAGTGCTTTGTGTTCCTGCCCAAGTAGCTGACACACACACTCTTTGAGGTTTGATTTACATACACACACACACACACCTGGGAAAGGCTAACACAGGTTTATTAGCTATGCCCCCTTTTGCTCAGACTATAAGGTAGTTATCACTGCCACCAGCCAACTCCTTATCAGCTACTTTAAAGCCCTTAACAAAGGGTGTCCAATCTTACTGTGTAATGTTACTATTAATACAAATGGTAGTTTGATCAAGAGCAAGGCTATTAGGAGTGGCCCACAGTGTCACCATATACATATGCAAGTACTTTCAGACCTTAAATAGCTCTACAAAGATCAGCCACAATGAGAGGTTTAAATATATGTAATAACTGGTAATAAAAGAACAAGAAAATACTCAGTATATATCTACAGTGATATCAGAGTTCAAAATCTCAAAATATTTAAAACAACATTGCAGGATAGTCTCAAATAAATAAAGAAAAACATTTAAGCTATGTTTCACTTTATTCCTGACTAAATCTACCCTATTTACTATACTTGCTATAGAGCAAGGCAAATGTGGTGAATAGTTCTTCTCAGGTCCAAGACAGAATACAGAATGTTGTTTCACTTTCAGAGACCTCTCAAACTGATATCTCAACTATTACTGCAAGGGTATCTTGCAGAATGACATAATCTGTTGTCATCTGACTCCTAGCTCACAGGCCCCAAAGCAACCATTGATGTCAGCTGGTAGCATTTAGCATCTACCTGTAAAAATACATAGACAAGGGCTTTTCCTGAGATCTATGGCAAATGGTGTAGTCACAAAACAATAAAACACTTCCAAGACAATACAGAAATCTCCCTAATTTTAGACATTGTGTTTCCTTGCTGCATTGAAACTGAAAGATATCATCTTTTATTGTGTAGCCATAAAGTAATTTAATTTGAGCTATTTTCCTAAAATTTACTAAACTGAGGTTAACCTCCTGTATCCCACATGCCGCTGTTAAAATACATACATCTAAACAGTTACAATAGTGCATGTATATTTCTGTTCTATTCCAGTAGGGTACACTGTGGATACATTTCAAGCACTTTGCAAAAACATTTCAATGCACACTTCTGTACCAGCAGTTTGATATACACATGACATATAGTTATAATACAGTTTTAACACAATCATCTTGTATGAATCATGTTGATATTCACAAATGACAAATAATTATTTACAAAATTCCAGCTAGCTGTGCTGGCTGTATCTCCTTTCGTTAAACTTTGGTTTTCAGACATTATGTGAAAGCTAATCAACTAAAACTGACTGATGACCTAGCCAAATGAAGGAACTCAATCTATATTGATGACCCCACTGTTTATGTGGAATGCTTCACTTTCAGATTTTCTGCACATGTAAGTATTTGTCCTCATCAGAAATAAATAATCCAGCACCAAATTCAAAAATAAACCACAGCAGTGGAACCCAAATATAAGCAGGTTATGCAATAAAACAAAAACTTATTGCATACAAAAATACATTTAATTTTCAAGAAGCCAAAAATGCTCTTGCTTGTAAACAAGGAACACCAATCAATGCCAGATCTGATGTAAAAATAGCTACACAGGTGAAAGATAACCACAAAGCCTTCTTTAATTATATTAATGCCAGAAAGAATGTATCACTGTGCAGTGCTAATAGCAAATGAAATCACATAGTCAGACCCAGCTAATTTACTAACAGACAAATTTTTCTCAAACTTCACCCTTCTCTCCCCTCTAATATTCTCAGATCACATACCCACACATATACCTCCCTTACTGAAATCTTGCAATAGAAAGTTCTCCAAGCACTGCTAAGGCCAAGAACACTACCTCTCTGGGGTCAGATAAAATACTAAGCTGACTTCTGGTCAGCAGGAAACATGACTTGTTGGATCCTCTACAGTAGCTATTCAATATAGGCCTCAAAACAGGATTCATGTCAAATGAATGATGGGAAGAAACAGTCATTCCTTTGCACAAAGATGGAGCTTCAACATACCTGGGTAATTATAGACCCATAAGCCTGACCAGACTCATCAATAAGGCTATGGGAAGGATCATTATGGAATTATTATTTAAGCATATAGATTACCTGAAGACTCTTGAACTAAGACAGCTCAGACTCATTAAGTCAGGACCTGCCTACTTAACCTGGTCAGTGTCTTCAAAAAAGGTACTGAAGTAACAGAAGACAGTAAAATGATACACACTGCATATCTAGACTTCACAAAGGTCTTTGAAGCCACCTCACACACTGGTATTGTAGATAAACTCTCCCAGCTAAATGTCAATCCCTATGTAATTTGTTGGATAGCAAATTGGCTCTCAAATCGAACCAAGAAAGTTACAATGGATGGTTATACCTCCTCCAAAAGACCTGTCACTAATGGTATATTCCAAGGTTCTGTCCATGGACTACTCCTTTTTGGCATTTACTTCTTGGAGGTAAGATATATATAAGCAAACTGAAATGTGTCCAGTGTTGCAGGTTGATTTGAAGAGATATGATTCTTGATTAGCCATTCAAAACACATTTATGTAGATGTAAGAGCAACTGGTCAGTAATATTTTAGACTTGTTGGTTGAGATTTCATGGGTAAGGAGATGATTGTCATATGTTTGAAGCATTTAGGTACAATGGCTAGATGCAGGGATATATTGAAAATATCAGTTAGTACAGTGGACAGTTGAGTAACACATTCTCTAAGAACCTTTCCCATAATATTATCAGGACCAGCTGCTTTTCTTGGGTTTACTCTCCTCTGGATCTTCAGAACATCAGATGTTATGCGACATAGCACCTCTTCACCCTGTTCGACAGGGAGCTTACTTGCCACAGTGTTGTTATCCATGTCAAATCTGCTGAAGTAAGTGTTTAGTTTATTTAGAAATTCTGTGTTGTCATCACATAGAGAGTATGCAGGCTTGTAGTCGGTTATTGCTTCTATGTATGTAACTATGTAAACAGTGAAAAATGTCAGAGGAAAGAGCTGTATCAAAAAGGATTTGCATTTCCCAATTTTGAAATACAGAAATCCTCCATTGCAGGGAGTTAGTCTCGTACAAGTGCAACTGGTAATGGACACGGGTGTGGGGGGGGTGAAAAGCAAAGAACCTCCTAGAACTACACCGTTGATGCCTGATAAAATAAAGGAAATGTTGGAAAGAAATCAGCAGACAGAAATCTTACCATGAAGTACATTGCTAGAGACTTTCAGATTTACAGTCTGTAGACAGAGTGAGAGTACAAAAGTCATGGGAGACATTTTAGTCTAAAGCTGAAGTAGTTGGTTAAGTAGTTGAACCAAGATCATGCGTTAATTGTGGGGAAGATGGGAAGTTACATAAAATGAATTGTACACATTCGTATAAGACAAATGCTTTGATGATGAGGAAGATGACTGACAATAACTGTAATAGCCAGTTCTGCCTCTTTCTATCTTGCTACACACACACACACACACGCACACACGCACACACACACACACACACACACACACACACACACACACACACACACACACACACACACACACACACACACACACACACACACAAAATACTTTGGACATAAGACCAGAATTGCTTTGCATATGACTATTATATTTGTCGCTAAGAATATTTATTGGTTCTTACAATAGTAAACATTAAAGCTGGGGCTATATATAGCAGACCTCTTCTAGCTTTGGAAAAGTATGGTCCCGTTTTATTGGGTCTTGCCTAATATGCCATCTGTGCAGATCCTTTACCATGCTTTTTGTCCTCCTTTCTACTCTTTCCATTGAATTTGATTCTCACTCCCAGAAGTCTCTTGAAATAGACTCAGAACTAGTGACAGAACCTCATCAGTGTTTGGAAAATGGAAAGTGTTATTGGTCTCCACTTTAAGACTATGTCTTGCTGTGTAACTCAGCATTATGCTGGTCTTCACTGTAGCCCTCTTTCATTTCTCATAGTGGACATTTTTGCAGAGATTATGACTACAGATATATGTTTATGCCATTGAATATTAATTCCCAGTATTCAACCCCTGGAGTTTTCTTTCTAAGAGTCCATATTTGTCCATACTGAACCTGAATCACCATTTCTAATCATACTGCTAAACAGTCTAGATCTGTCATGATGCTACTATTGATATCTGATTCCCATTCCCAGTGTTACACCTGAAATTTATGCAGTTATCAAGCTGGACACTAGGATCAATCCTTGGGGGCATGACTGATCTCTCCTCATTTCTCTGAGACTCGCTCCTTACCATCACCTCTTGTGTTTTACATTCCATCGATTTTCTACTCATTTGCACATTTTGTCTTCTTACCCCTGCATCTTAATTTCCCTGACAATATCCAATGCAAAACTGAGTCAAAGGCCATGCTAAAGTTTAGGCAGACCATGTCCATGGAGTTGCTCATTTCTCCTTCCTTCTCAATCAGTCAATCTTGGAACAACCTGACTGCTTGTATACTACTTTAGAGGTTGCGTGCTTCCAGCAGTCTGGAAAGTCATGTTTTCAGGACATTTTTTGATAAGTTTCCTACCAGTGTGATGTTAGGAAGACTGGCTTGTCAATACCCAGAATGCTCCATGTTCTGTCTTTGTAGGGAAAACCAGTCACAGTCAATTTCCAGTCTGTTGGTATTTCATGTTTTAGAGTTTGGTCATGTCCTCTGTTCTCCCTGAATGCCTTTAATTTCTAATGTACTTTCCCTTGACTATCTTTAGTGTTATTCATCTATCTCCATTACAGCCCTTATTACCTCAAGGCAGGATTATTCCTTGTTTTTTCTAGATAAATGTACAGGAAGCTCACTTACCTCTGTTACTACCTTTTTCCTATGTCCACATACATGAAGAATATCTGCTATTTTTTTCACCACACCTCCATAAGGTCTGTCTACATTACCCCCAACTTAAATTCCATCCTGGTCACATTTATTTTTTACTTCTTCATAGGATATTTTAAATTGATCACCTTTCCTTTTCAAAGATTTGTAGGGCATGTCCTACATTATTAGTGCCTGTTACTTACTTAATTCCATATTAGGCTGGTAACTGTAATACTGCCAATGTTTCCTTAGTGACATGGGAATCCACACCACTTAATAAACTACCCGAAAAATCAATTTTTTTTTTCAAAGCGATTTTCCTTCCATGCATGGTGACCATCAGTCTCCTTCTTATCTGTCTGGAGCCCATTAGACCCTGGCTGAAGGTCAGAGCCAACCAGTGGGGGCCATGATGCAGGCAACCACAAAGGTATTTTTATCTTGCTCATATCTAGTGCTGCAAGCAGTGAAGATGCCTGAAGTTAGCCCCAAACACCTCTTCTTGTGACCACTATGCATCACAGTGAGGGCCCACTATACTTTCTCTGTGAATATGCATGCTTCTAGCTAAATGCCTGTCAGGGCTACCAATACTGGCTTCATCAGCCAAGTTCATCTCCTCACTTAGCAGCTGCATTTTTTCACTCCTGCAAGCCTCTGCTTGTATGTGGAGAAACCATCAACCAGATCACTACTTCCTTCTCCTGGGGTAGCAAGCCAGCTGAAGCTACTCCCTCTTATGCCCCACCACCCAGCTCTTCCATTGCCTGAGCTGCTATTTGAATTCAGGTGGACTAGATGGTAGTTAGGTCTTTATCCCCATAGAACCTGGATGAAATCTATGCTTTTTTATTCTTTTCTCTATATTTCTGTATCAGCTGTTTTTAAATACCTCCTTAATTACCAGATATCACATTTTATCATAAACATCTGTGTGTATTTTCAATACAACTACATTTATACAATAATATTTGTATATATCAGCAATTATACATATCTTATAAAAATCATCAAATATCATTATGCTGGGTTACCTTCATTTGATCGACAGCCCATTTGACTGAAACCCATTTGACTGACAACTCATTTGACTGACAACTAGTACTTTAGTACACTTTAAGCCAAATAACAGGGATTTGTCCCCTTCCCCAATATAGTGCGACCCTGGAGTTGGTATATATAGTTAGGGGGTATGTGAGGGGCATAGCCCCCCACATTGCGGGAGTGTGGGGGGGTGAAGCCCCCCAACTATTTTGGTTTAAATTCTGTACTTTTTGTGTTTTCTTCTTTTAAACAAAACTAGGTGGGGGGCTTCACCCCCCACCCCCCCTAACTATATATACCAACTCCAGGGTCGCATTACATTGGGGAAGGGGACAAATCCCTGTTATTTGCCTTAAAGTATACTGAAGTACTCATTGTCAGTCAAATGAGTTGCCAGTCAAATGGGTTTCAGTAATATGGGCTTTCAGTCAAATGAAGGTAACCCCATTATGCTACCCCATTCTTCTTTAATCAGTGCTATTATGTTATGCTTTATTTTTATTCTTAATTTCTCACTACAGGGCATTTATCCATAAAAGAAAAGAATAGCTTAAAGGGTTACTTGATTATAGCAATACATTTTAGTCCCTTAACTACCAGAATAAATTAATACATTTTATTAGGAATGGTACTTTTTAGATCATCCTGTGTCTGAGCTTTCTAATACATTCTTTAAAGACTGAATTCTATTGAAGATTTTCATATATTCCTAAAGTATGCTATATTCCTCTTCACTTTCATTTAAATTCCTCGTATTGTGATGCCCACTTTTAACAAGTGCTTCCAGCCAACATCCTTACAAACCTCTATTGGCATCTGGGTGTATATGCCAAACACATTGCACGTAGATAATATAATTCCATATCTCACATGACATTCCGATTTCCAGAGTATACTACTTCATATATAATTTTTAAACCTTCTTCATCTCAATACATACAGTCTTTTTTTATGACCAGCTTTTCTACTTACAAATTTAAATAGGTGTATGTTAAAGTATCATAATGCAGACACATCAAATCTGGACTACAGAATTCAACACATTAAAAAATTCAAAACAACTAGACTAAAAGTAATCACAAAGGGAAGTATAAGTTTCCTTTTGTAATCAGAACACCAAAATCCCACCACATATTCAGATTGAATTTTCCTTAATAGTCACAGTGTTGTGGAAAGAGTTTGGAAAGATAAGCTACAGAGTTAAGGTTAGAGTGAGCAAGTCTTAGTAAGGTGGGTGGGTGGGGGGCTTCCCCTGTGCCATACCTTTTCAAAAAACACTATGTCATCACTTAACCCTACCTTAACCCATTTACACTCACACTGATACTTCTACCACCATTACTTTGACAAACCCACATGTACCTCACCCACAAACATTCGATGTGCCATTCATATGAACCATCAGCTGATTTGACTGAGTAAATGACACCCATTTTAACACAGGGAACAAATGCAATATGCCTCATTGCCCATTCATTTTACAAACACAGGAAGGCATCTTTCATTCTCAGTACTTGCTGTTATTTTGTATTACCAGTGTACCATGCCCCATTTGGATCAATTGCTCCACTTATTGCACCAAACAGAAACCTAAGTGGTGAGAAAGGCATTATTCATTTCGTTGAAATGATCATTGGCAATTCCTTTGATATAAAGTGGTTATCTTTTAGATTTGGCTAGACTTTGTGGTACATAAGCATAGCTGGTGTCAACATATCTATCTCATGTGCCACAGCCACAACCTTTCCACTAAAATCATCATTCCAATCACTTTCTCCTTGATCCCTTCCAAAGACCAGAGAAACGTAACTATATGCACTCCTGCCCTTTTCCATAAGGCATCTGAGCCATAGTTTGGGAAAATTATGCACATTATTATTGAGCTAATCAGCTCCGGCGTCCTGTAGTCTCCAATACATCAATGCAGTTACCATAAAGTGGATCTATGTTATTTCTATAATGACATCATTCATTGAGTCTAGATTATTTCTCTCTGATTTCTTTTTGACTTTACAGTGTCCCATCATCAAGCAGTAACTGTTTGTGCACATCACAGCTAAATTGTTAATATGCGCTAATATTGATCTCACACAAGGTGCCTATACACAGTAGCATAGGTCTATCCTTCTTTAGAATGCTAACCTTGTTATATTTCCTTCATTATTTAAAGCATTTCTTGTTGTCCACATTTTGAAAATGACCATGTACAGGCTTTATTCAGTGCATATACAGAGAGCACAGAAATAATACATTCAGAAACTATATTCATATACACAGTTTTAACAGCTATAACATAATAGGTTACTGGTGTAAAAGGGGAAACTCCTAAATCCAAATAGAAAGATTCTGTGATAAGGATTTAGTGGACCACTAACTTCAGTCAGCTGTCATATTCTACACAATAAACTGTCTTGGCTACTATGTTCAATTGAAGTTATTTGATGTTTGTTTTATAGTGTGTTGAACTACATGTCTGATATTTCAGGGCTCTAAAAATTGATGCCTCGTTTACTCTATGCAGTGTAGGTGGCACTGATTTGTTTTGGTGAATTTGTACACTGTTTATGCTTATTGAGAAAAAACTCATACCATAACCTTTGAAAGACATTCTCCCATCTTTTGGAACTCTCATCTGTAAGTACCCCAGACAAACACCATGGAGAATCTATCCTTTAGAATGCAAACAGACAAATGTTAAGGTCAACTGAGTAACACAATTGTTGACCTTTATGCTATGAAGTAATTTCACAGATATTAATCCCACATTTACATGTCTCTTGAGTAAAGCTTTTGTCCCTTGAATGTTCCAAAGTTAATCAGATTCCCAAGTTAAGAAACATAATAACAGAACTAAAACTTTTTTAAATAAATAAAAGAATGTGAAATTCATTGTCTTCAGTTCTCCATCTCAGGCTCAAAAATCTCTTGGCGAGCTCCTCCATAAATATAAATCCTTCTAAACAAAATTCCTTAAGTTCATTACCTGTAAACATAGATTCCTCTATAAAAGCATAGGTGAACCTCCTAGAAAGATGCTGCTCATACCATTACATCAGGGAGAGGAAAACATATATATCCATTTTCTAAACATCTCTATTACATACGGTCAAAGTTACACCCTCATGGGCAGTTGCAGTTGAGCTTTTTAATTATTGTATGGCTCTGTGTCCTTTCTATCTCAAGCTTTGGAAAACTGAAAAATCTGAGATTACCTTGTTGATTCCAGCCCTCCTATTTTAACCAAAGAAGAATCAAATTTACTAGGGTCTCCTGTTTCTGCTGAAATCTGATGTGTAATTAAATGAGTTTATGTCAGATTATCTAGTTTTGTAAACTTGAATTTCATATGGTCAAGATCATATGTTCCATTTTTTGAAAACTTAAAGCATTTGTTTGGAGATTGTGATACAGTGCGGATCAGGGAATTTATCCTTTTCCTTACTGTAGTGCAATCTCAGAGTTGGTACATATAACTTGGGGTACAGGGGGCACAGGGGGCTTGCCCCTTGCAAAAACATAGATTTTGGTTGTTTTGTTTTGTTTAGGTTTTTGAAAAGTCGAACTTATGGTCGTGACCATGTGAAGTTTGTGTTTCTGAAAACTTGATAATCTGACATAGCCCAATTAAACACACAAAATACAATACAATATGTATGGTCTGATGATATGATTGCTGATCTTTGTAAAATTTTCTGTGAAAACTTAGCTGTCTACATTATTTTGTTTTGGGCTGTTCACTGCAACCAACTGTTGGTACCCTGTATTTTTAGACACCTCCATCATAGTAATTCTTAAACATGGCGAAGATCTCTTCCTAACTTCATCTTGTATACTCATTTCATTAATCAACATGGAACCCAAACATTCCTACCAAAATACAAGTCTTTCATTAGGTACAATCTGAAAGAGTCTTTTAAATGCAGGTCAGGCTGGTTTTGCCAAAGGCTGCAATCATTCTCACTAATTTTCTTCTCTGTAATGTATAGTCTCAGAATAAAAAAAAATCAGGACCCTTGGTTATTTGTATCCCTAGGTGTAGGCAAAGAATTCACCATAGAGATGACATGAGTCTGTACATACTGTGAATATGTGTAACAGCATTGCTACCTTAAGATGAATGTATGACATTGCCATTTTAAGAAATGCTGTATAATGTAATGCATTGAGTCTATTGCCAGTTACCAGTGTATCTGTGATGAGTGAACTGCTGACATAATTCTTGTTATGCTGCCATTTTGTACTGCAGTAAAAGTATTATTTTACTGCAAATTCATGGCATTATAGACACTGCTATTTAACATGACCGGATAAATGGAGATGCACATTGTGACAGTTTTCCTCCTTGTTTTATTAACTGGTAAAATATTTATAATCTCTTTCTCTCTGTCTCACTCTCTCTCCTAAACTCAACTCTTTCTCTCTTAGATGTAGAACAAGGTAGAAATTATCTCTATCCCCTTTGTTAGTCAACTTAGTTTTGAAATCCCTCATAAGAAGGACTAAGAGTGATAAATCTTACAGGAAGTCCTCCTACGTGGCACACCTAATCATAAAAGGGTTCTCATCCAGGAAAAAAGAGGTCATTGTTCCCCTCTACTTGACACTCATTAGACCCATTATAGAGTACAATTCCCCTTTTGGAATGTACCTCACAAGACATGTGCAGCAGCTGGAAAGGCCACAGAAGTACCTCACAAAGAGGATTACTGGCCTCAAACAGATGCCCTACACTGACCGTCTCAAAAAACTCCAGCTTTACTCCATAGCGTATCGCCTACTCCGAGGTGATCTCTGCCTAACATATAAAGCTATGTCAAACCCAGAGCTATTGGACATGCTACACCTAACGAAATCCCAATCCCTCCGAGCTACACGCTCTAGGGACCTAAACCTTGTCACCACAATAATCAGGACATGCTGGAGGGATAGATGCCTGTCTCAGAGACTTCCCATACGCTGGAAAAGGCTACCCATCTATGTCAAGCAAAGTTCTTCATTAGCACTCCTCAAGAAAAATCTTGATTATTGGATGGGAAATAGGAAATACACCCTGGGGATCACTTCTGTGTGTCTGCTCGACAGTGGCACAGGAAAATAACTTTCTTGGGTGGCATGAGCCAGGGAACCTTGTTGGCTAGGCTTACATAGGCCCTCAGGCCCATAGCCTAGTACCTACCTATGAACCTATAAACCTATAAGATCTTATATAAAAAGCCACCATAATGTTACTAGAATATGCAGGTGACCTTGCACTCACACTTAGCTCCACAACAATCTTTTTTATTGATCTCTTTCAGAGCACCAAAGTGAATATATCTATCTATCTATATATATATATATATATATATATATATATATATATATATATATATATATTTATACAGACACACTCATTTATATATATATATATATATATATATATATATATATATATATATATATATATATATATATATATACTTTTAAATGATGAATTACCAAAATACCGAATCGCAAAAATCACAAGACCAAAATGTCGAAAGTGCATTTTCCTGAAAGTGTACAATATCGAACATTGGAATGCCATAATGAAGGTAATTCTTGTGCAGTATGCTTTTAAGGTTTAGTAGTTTGTAGGAAGAAAGCATGGTGGCCATTAAGCGTTAAGGTAGTGATTCATAGGTATGTATGAAAAATGTTTATGTTTTTAGTGGAAGTGTGAAAGAAATGTTATAGGTAAAGCTGTTTTTGCTTGTATAGTCACTGATAAGTTGGTAAGGAAGTTTCTTGTTTGTATGTGCATATGAGATTGTGTTAAACATAAGATGTGTTGCCATACAGCACAGATGGGTACATTTACTGTTTTGTTCTGTACAGTGTGATCTTGGAGTTGGTATATTAAATTTGCAGGGGCTTTGGGGGTGCTGGGGGGCTTGACCCCTTCATGAATGTAGAGAAGTAGAGCAGTATTTGTTTTTACTTTTTGCTGTATTTTCTAGTGGTGCAGGGTCGCTAGGTTAGGTATGCGTTTTCATTTTTGATATTTTGAGTGACACAATTTCCAACACACACACACTGTATCTATGGGTCTATGTCAGATGACTGAGTTTTGAGTTTTCACAAACTCAAAATTCATATTGTTGAGACAATAGGATTGAATTTTCGAAAACTTGAACATAAAAAAAAAAACAAAACAAAACATACAAAAAAACCCCCCATAAATATCTATCTTTTTTTATGTTTTTGCAGGGGGCAGGCCCGCCTACACCCCACCCTCTGCAAATTATATATACCAGCTCAAAGACTGCACTAAAATAAGGGAAACAGTAAATTTCCAGATTGTCACTGTTCCATGATCTCCATTCAAAAACTGTGAGTTTTCAAAAACTCAGTCATATGGTCTTGACCATATGAATTTCAAGTTTCTGAAAACTCGATCAACTGATTGGGACACACACACGTACATATATGTATGTATGTATATATATATATATATATATATATATATATATATATATATATATTTATATAAATTACAGGTTTGCCCCTACATCAGAGGGTGAAGGTGACTTGCCCTGCCCTGCAAAAAACAAGTTTAAAGGAGAAAATTGATGTTCCACATTTGCTTTTCTCCTACATATTCACATTTTATTTTCTGTATTTTGGGGCTCGGCCTTATGAGTGTTAGAATTTCAGTGAGCCTAAATTATGTCTTGTGTCTCTTAATTCTCGGTTATCTTCAAGAGATTTTAAGCATCTAGGCATTGCCTAGACTCTGTATGGCTTAAAATACTTGGGTGTACCCCTTATTCATAATACTTAGAAGATGGTAGTGAGACCTGCTATTTTATATGGGTTGGAGATGGTGGCATTGACAAAAAGATAGGAGTCAGAGCTGGAGGTTGCAGAGTTAAAGATGTTAAGATTTGTACTGGATGTGACAAGGATGGACAGAATTAAAAATGGGTGTATTAGAGGGTCGGCTCAGGTTTAATGGTTTGAAGACAAAGCCAGAGAGGAGAGATTGAGTTGGTTTGGACATGTGCTGAGGAGGGATGCTGGGTATATTGGGAAAAGGATGGTAAGGATGAAGCTGCCAGGTAAGAGGAAATGAGGAAGGCCTAAGATAAGGTTTATGAATGTGGTGAGAGAGAACATGCAGGTGGTTGGTGTGACAGAGCAAGATGAAGAGGACAGGAAGAAATGGAAAGAGATGATCCACTGTGGTGACCCATAATGGGAGTAGCTGAAAGAAAAAGAAGAAGAAGAAGAACTATCAGTTTTCTAAATCTTGTGTCCTGGTGTGGGTCACAGTTTTAGTAGTCTGAGTAGGAAAGACAGGACTTCTCTTTCCCCATCATCAGAGTCCTACTCCTCATGGGGGATTTCCTGGTACTTCCAAGCTAATGGAGACATATAATCTCTCCAGAATGCCTTGGGTCTGCTCATGGCTCCTTCTGGTAGACTTGGGCTGGTACATCTCCCATGGGAGGTGGGCAGCGGGACTTCCAAGCCACCTCAACTGGCTTATCCTGAACAAGAGAAGCAGCAGCTCTTATACCTTCACAGATTGCTGAGCTCCTCACTCTGTTATGGAGAATGAGCCCACCATTCCTGCAAAGCAGCCTCATTTCCTTCACATGTCTGTGATTGTATCCTTTTGATGTCTACCTAATGGCCATAACCACAAGTGAGGATAGTAATGTAGATTAAACAGCAAATTGAGATCTTTATCCTAGGACTCAGCTGCTGTTTCAGCACAACAATACAGTACATGTTTATTTCAATGTTGTTTCTGGACCCATCAGCTGGTCTGTCCCCTAATCTCCTCTACCCTTACTTGTGAACAAGACTCTAAGATACTTAATACTATCAGGTGAGGTAGCTGTTCACCCCTGATCATTAAAAAGTAATCTACTTTCTTCTGGAAAAAACATAACATTTGATTTATAAGGAGGGAATTTCATCCCAGCATCATCATTCTCATCAGTGAATCACTCCAGTGCACAGTAGCAATCACAATTACCTGAGGCCAGCAGGACAACATTATCTGTAAGCAGCATATATGCTACCCTCACAGTCCTAAACTGGATGCTTTCCAAACCTCATGTGTGCCTTGATATACTGTCCATAGAAAATCACAAACAGAATGACAAGATACACCACTGACAGAATCGTACACCTGCTTTGAATGTATTTGACTTAAAATCTAGAAAACAGACATGAGGACAGGGACTAAATGGAAAATAGTGGGCACTACTAAATTCTATGCTGTTATAGCACCTCCCAGTGGGGCATACAGCGGAATGCCTTCTCCAGACCCACAAAGCAAATGTAGGCAGGACTGGTAATCTTCCACAACTTCTCCAAAATCTCTTAAGGGACAAAAATGATCTATTATTCCATGACCAGGAAGGTATTTATAATGCTCATCCTGAATCAGACGCAGTGGCTCTTTTCTGATTTAGACAGATGGACCAGTCTTCTTCTACCACTGGCCATGAGAATTTCCTCTATATGCACACTGTACCTCTTGTTTTAAAGCCTTTCTCACTCTGCTAATATGGCTAGATCTTCTGCTTGTTTACGGCCATAAACAGTTGTGTTGGAAAAATGGATGTCCTAAAATTAAATATATAGCACTGTGTCATCCAATGTCCAAAGGAAACATTCAAGTTCCCAATTCTGACATTTCTTTTTAAATTGGTGCTATATTCTAGCAGTTCTTTTCATTATGGTGTGATATTTTAAAAATGAAATTCCTGTCCCAAAAGGTGAATACTGGAAAAAAAAAACACTTTTAATGTATCATAAGATTAACATTGATCCTATTTTCATGTCAAAACTCACCAGTTTCCAGGAATTCGAAGCAAGCTCTGATTCGAATATCAATCAACATCAGGTCCCTCATCAAAAGTCTTTTATATTTTGCCCCATTACAGACATGGGCCCATCTTTTCATTTTCGTAAATCATAATATTCTAGTCAATCTCAACCTAGAAAGTCTCTCTGCATCTTCTCATCTACTTCCATATAAAGTTACAAACCTTTGAGCAGATGGAAGCATTCAAGCTCCCAATATTGACATTTGTTTTTAAATTGGTGCTATATTGTAGCAGTTCTTTTCATTACAGTGAGATATTTTAAAAATACAATTTCTATCTCAAAAGGTGAATACTGAAAAGGCACTTTTAATACGAGTCCTGTTTTCATGTCAAAACTGACCAGTTACCCAGAACTTGAAGAATTCTCTGATTAGAATATCAATAAACATTAGATCTCTTCTGTGATCTTTTACATTTTTCCCCAATACAGATATTCACCGTTCATTTCTTTTTTCCAGAATCATAATATTATAATCAATCCAAACCCAGAAAGTCTCTGCATTTTCTCATCTGCATTTATATAAAGTAGCAAACCTTTGAGTAGATAGCATGTTACTACATGAAGCTGAGTGCCAATCCCACCTTGGATTTGTTAATAGTATGTTCTTCCTTCTATATCGTCTGCAAGACACTCTCCTAGCTGCTGTGTCTAAACACAAATGTTCCAGTGATTTATCAGACTGCCTTGAAGATGGAGAATCTTTAGTTAAACTGAATGATCTGCATGAAGCTGTTTCACTTTGAGTTTATCAACCCAAATGAGATAAAATTAGCTACTGATTTAAAATTATTTCAAATATGTCTCACAGCTGGTTTCTTAAATGTCAAAGCTACTTGAAGGAGTTCATACACAATTTATGAAATCTATGTGTTTACAAATGTAGATTAAAACTTATTTAATTTCTGAAGTCATAAGCACAACCTATGTTCTTAGTAAACGTGTTATCCAAAATGTGGTATATTGGATAAGGACCTTGACCATATGCTATGGTCTTGCTGTAATATACAAAGTATATCAGAAATGATTCATTCAGCTTCCAAAACTATTCTGGGTATGATCTCAATATTCACCAGACAGCCATGAGATTTAGTCATTTCATGTCATGATCTCATAAAGGACTGCACTGATTCTATCAACTTGATGGGTCTCTCCAATTTTGTTTTGCTGCTAAGATTATTGACGTAAACTGCCACAGGTAACCTTGGTGAACAGATAACTGAATTGCACCGATTGTATCAACCAACATTTTTACTGGATTGATGACTTGGAGCATTGCAAGGAGAAAGGAAGCCATGTGTGTGTGTGTGTGTGTGTGTGTGTGTGTGTGTGTGTGTGTGTGTGTGTGTGTGTGTGTGTGTGTGTGTGTGTGTGTGTGTGGGTGGGGTGGGGGGTTAAGGTTTCCATTTGTCACACATTTCAGTGTTAGAAGACCAATATTTGACAAATAAAAGTGCATACATTCTTGTTCAAAATGTACTGCTGTGTTTGCAACTGACTTTGCTTCTTCCAGACACTATAGCAGTCAGCTTTTATTCTTTCTGTTATCCCCTTTTGCTGTTATCATATCTACAGTCTTTTTCAGCCTGTTAGCCCTGGGCATAGCTGTAAAGGATCTTTGAACTAGCGTCCTTACTCAGTTAACAAATGTACAAATATACCTCTCGGCCTTTATTTAGCAAAGTCAATGATACAATGTATGACAGGTAAACAGTTTGTGTGTCACATTATTATTAAGCTTATAAATGGAAGGGAAAAACAGTGGAATTAAGTGTGGCTCATTTATTCTGTTGTGAAATTATGATATGAAACTGTCTCCTTTTTGTAGTATAAATGGAATTTTGGAACCATGATATATGAAATTTGAGAGGGATTGTGAAACATGTAGTGCTGTTAAATAGGGTGAAATTCCAGACCTCTAAAGACATTGTACACAATGGTTTGTAGTGTATGTAGCTGCTGGGTCTGTTTTAGATCAAGTAACCAATAAGGACAGGTAACATTTTGAGTTATATTAAGTATTTGCCACAGAACCCAGTCATTCATCATGAGTGATTAAATAAATAAAGATTTTTTTCACTTTTCTCAACAAAAATCAGATATGCAAGTGATAAAGGGATCTTCCATACACAACTAGAATAGACCCTCTCTATCAACACCAGAGCATCAAAGAAGGATCTTTCATCCTTGCAAGCAATTAGAAAGTGCATTTGCAGGTTTACTACTCTCTTCCCCAAAAGAGAACACCACTGCTTTACTCTAGTCAAAGCAACATGGCCTTTAATTTACCTATCAAGCAAGTATCCCATCTACTACTAGGCTCCCTTGTTTTAATACTGTTAAATCTAGGGTCGTTCCCCTTCTTAGCTGGCCTCCTAACATTCAGATCCTCCAGCTACCAGATTGGTCCTTCTCTTCAAACTCTATGGAGAAAACTAAATAACACAAACCATTGATTCTCTTTCACTGCCTCAGAACTTTGGGACTGTTTTCCTCCTACCTGTAAAAAGAATTCAGTCATGCACTGAATTCAGGTCAGAATTTAAGAAAATATATAAAAGATGTGATTCACACCTGCATCCATTTCTCAGGAATGACTTGACTACTGTTTTCACAAACCTTGCTCTCAATATTTAATTTATTTAGTAAGCATGGAATTAATATTCCAAGCAGGTGATCCACAGTAATCTATTCCTTAATTCCACACCTTATCTAACTCTCTTTCCCTGTTTTTATATTATTCTTGTAACAAATATCGAAGATAGTCTCTAAAAATTAGAGCTGTAACTGCTTTGTTATATTGCATTGTTTGATTTTTTTCGCCCATTAAGTATAAGTGCACAACTAAGATTAATTAGTTGACTCTGTACTGTGTGATTAAACAGTTTTGTGAAAAGAAAGTACCACTAAAATGATTTGTTCATCTTTATGATTATGCTAATTGTTGTATTCTGTGAAACTCCTTAGAATTTTATTTCCCCTCTCTCTTTATATATGATTGCACAGCCTCTCTTTTAAAACACAGATATTGAATAATGTTTGTCTTTATTTTAGTATACCTCTATGCTTGTCAAGTGGTCACATGCTTCACACTCATTGTTTGACCTGGAACTAGTCCAGCGGGATCAGTGCTCTGTTCTGTAAAATACATTTAACTCATTACACCCAAGTGACGCCTCCAGGTGCATCTGCAGTTACATCCTACTGCTCCTATAGGCGTCACATATTGCTTGTTCATACTTGCATTAATAATTCCAAAACCATGCTTCATGCAAGGTATCAGAATATTTTATCTTGAAGCATACATGATGGCAAACACAATTATATTGATATTTGACCTCTGCCAATGTGCATTTGTTAGAATTGTAAGGTGATAACTTCATTTTTAAAGGCTCAGGCCACACCCACTACGAGTTAATGGTACACATTCAAATGAGTTGTACTGGATGGAATGAATAGCTAGCTTGCTAGATAGATAGATAGATAGATAGACAGATAGATAGATAGATAGATAGATAGATAGATAGATAGATAGATAGATGCATAGATAGATAACCCATCTGTGATAGTTAAAAAAAAAATCACAGCTAAGACAAAAACCTATTTATATATATATATATATATATATATATATATATATATATATATATATATATATATATATATATATATATATGTGTGTGTGTGTACGGGTCTACTTTTTGTCAGCAAAATTACACTTTATCGAACATCAAAAAGCCAACTCCAATAAAGAGAATGCGCAGTTCAATGAAAACACATTTTCGCGAACCACGCTTCAACAAACAATGGTCATCAGTTCCAGGATCCTTTCAAATAACAGGTGCGGTGTTTTTTCCTTATCATTTAAAGTTGTAACGGGAGTGGAACCTATACAGCAGTTGGAGTTTACTGATATAGATCATGGTACAGAGAGGATAAGGACATTCACCCTTTTCCCCACTGTAGTCCAATCTCGGAGTTAGTATATATAATTAGCGGGGGTGTTTGCAGTCTATATTTTTGTGTTTTGCACTTTGGTTAAGTGTAGTGCATGATAGTGAGTTTTTGTTTAAGTGTACTTTCAGTTTATTGATGTCGGCTTTTTGATGTTCAGTAAAGTGTGATTTCAGTGAGGGAAAAGTAGACCAATATATTATGTTGACCCAATTTATTTCAGCACTAGTGTCTAATTACAAGTAACAAAACATATTTATCCTGTTCTTCTGCTTGCTTATTCTTTGTTTATTTATACAATTTTATTGTTGCTGTTTAAGAATGCAGGACAGTTGTTCCCTTTTAAGTTTCAATGATAAAATAAGATGACTGCCAGATGCAAAGTTCAGAAATATTCTGATCCAAGGAATTTAGGCTTGCAAGTTTTAAATATAGCAGTATTATTTTATTATAAGATTGCTAATCTTAAATGTCTCTTTCTGTGCAAAGATCAGTACAATGTCTTAACCTAGTACCTATGCAATACTACAATCAGTGTTCACTGCGAAAAGTGTTAAAATGTGCTTCTAATTATGTGCACTATTAGTCTGTCTACCTGCATGTCCATGATGTAATAGCTAGGTATTACATGTGTAAATGTCTGCGAAAATAGTCTTTCCCCGGCATTCAGCAAGCTCTGCACGGTATGCAGGAATAGTGCAAGAGCTGCTGGAGGCAATATGGCTGCTGAGAGATTCAGGAACAAGCTCCTGGGACGTGCACGAGTGCTCCTGCACTATTCCTGCACGGACATAGCTCCTGTATGCTAATTACCCCATTGGCAGGTGAAAACCATGTAAAAGATGTGAATTAGTGATCCAGGAAGCAGGCAGTCATCCGTGCAGGATTAGTGTAACCTGCAGAAATGTATTTGGCTAGTAACTGAGTACATTTCTGCAAACTACAAAACAGAGCCTTGACAGCTCCAAATAAAGGGTGTTTATAATGTGGAAGGCATGCCAGTGGCCAAATATATGGCCATTGACATGGAAAATAGTTTCAAAATAACAAAAAACAACTTTTTTTTTTTGGCAGACTTCAGCTGTTTAAGCATAGGGCAGCGGCGCGCAAACAGGATTGGCCTGAAAATAAAAATAAAACCTTGAAAAAAGTTTTTTAGGCATAAATCACAATTTTGCCATTATAGTCAATGGCAGGCAGAAGACAACAAGGCCACTGAATAATGGCTGCTAAGGGGGAAGGCTCACTGTTAGACTTGTAACTAAGCATTAGCAGTCAGTTCTATGCAAATGAGGGGAATGATACTGAATCACAGATTTTCCCTCACTGCTAGCCAGCACCCAACAATGTAGTGCAGGAATACCATGGTGCAAGCCTAAGAGTTAGCTGACATCATAGAGGGGTGTGTCAGGCATACTGTAAGCTTATTAGAGCTCTGTGGATCAGATCTGCCCTTAGCGTAGCAGAGCTAAGGAAGGGGGTATGTCTGAAACTGCCTAGCAGTATTTACATTGCCCAAACGGGTGTGCGTACTGCGCACCGGGTTTTAAACAAAAAAAAAATTTAAACCAGGAAATAGCTGCTCTGTTCACATCTGAGCACTGTGTTTGTGCAGTGCGACTCGGGTCTTAAACAGGAAGGCAATGGGAAGGGAAAACAGCAATAGGAAGGCAATCAAGGAGAACTAGCATAGCTGGCAGGTGAAATGTATCAGAATCAGCCAATTACACAGGCAGCAGCCCAGCCCAGCCCAGCACACTACTATAAACTATGCAACACATTTCCCTCTAGTTTTTCCCACACTCTACACCATCGGTGTACACAAACAGGGAAATTTTACCTAACAAAGGCAACAAAATGATAGGGGCTGCTTTTGCTTTCATAAATCAACATGTGGAAGACGTTGAAGGTGGTGGGGATGACAATGTTGACGACCTCCCCACAGTGAGGAGAAGGAGAATAGTTTACAGACCCAGGGTAACTTACCAGGGGCTACAAGAGCTGGAGATAGTGGAGTGCTATAGGTTGGACAGGGACCTCCTACAGCAAATTGTTGAGCTCTGCCGGCCACACCTCACACACAGAACCAACAAAGGGGAACCCATCCCAGTGGATACCAAGGTATGTGTAGGCTTAAGAATACTAGCCACAGGTACCTCCCAAAGGCCCAGTGGGGATATCATGGGGATCTCACAGGCATCAGCATCCAGGGCATTCCACCAGTTCCTGGATGCCATGTCAGCACATGCTGGTGAGCACATATATTTCCTCAACACCCATGAGGTGTTGACCAGCAATATGCATCTCTTCCACCAAATAGCAGAATACCCTTAGGTAGTGGATGCTATAGACTGCATGCACATACACATCAAAGCACCACCCAGCGAGCAGGGTAGAGTCTACATAAGCCACAAGGGCTTCCCCTCCATCAACTGCCAGGTCATGTGCGAAGCCCAGGGCATTATAATGAATGTGTGTGCTGGCAGCCCTAGAAGCTATCACGACTCCCACATCTGGCATATGATACAGCTGTACTAGAGATTTGCCAATGGGGAAATCCCATATGGCCACCTAGTGAGGGATGCTGGTTATGCACTGGAGCCATGCCTGATGACACCCATCAGAAATGCACACACACCCAAACAAAAACTCCATAATGAGGCACACGCACAGACCAGAATCATAATAGAGCATGTGTTTGGGATGCTCAAGTCACGGTTCCAGTGTCTGGACGTATCCGGTGGAGTCTTGCAGTACTCAACAGCTACATGTACCCAAATTGCCATTGTATGTGCCATGCTACACAATATGATCCTGCGGAAACAGCTGCAGCAGGAACAGCATGGGGCAGGGCCACACAGCACCCCACCATTGCCAAGGCCAGCACAGGCACAGAGTGACTCAGAGGAGGAACAATTTGAGCCTGCCCCTGTAGGCAAAAGGAGGCATGCCCAGTATGCCCAGGCCTTGGCAAAGAGGCAACACATATCACATACACTGACACAGTAGGAACCCCTGGAATGATACCTCTCTCTGACTCACACATATAGTAAAAGGGATGCCAAACATGACACTACCTGTGCTTAACCATGTATAGGGAGTGTACTATATGCATCCAACATAGTCAGCCCTCAGCACCATCCTCAATACTGGCACAGCCACAATGTAAGTCCCTCTCACTATCAATTGCTGAATGCAGTAGTATGCTCTTCTACCTATATCTATGGTATGGATGTGAACATGTAAGTTATTTGGGTGGCTGAGTGGGATGGCAGCAGATAGTAGACACCTATATCAGCAGCATGAAATCCATAACAAATACTGGTGTCAGTATAGTAGGCAGTACTAGACAAGGTGACAAAACCCACTGCAGGACATGTGATGGGTCAAATCTGTGTCGATAGGACACACACATTCATGTCAGTGAGGCTCACATACCCAGCAACAGTCTCAGCCAGCAGGATAGGTGCAGACAAACATAAAGAACTGATTGATGGCTATGGAGAACAGCCCCCCTCCAGAACTACACAGACAGACTACAACAGGTCATGCAGTGAGATATTAGTTCTGAAGGGTAAGAAGTCTGAAACTGAAACGTAGTTCAATAAAACCTAAGAACTGTACTACACTGATATGCTTCTAGTCTGCATGATAGGTCAGAATACAAAATGAAATGGAAGCCAACAGAGTACCTGAAATACCAGTACAGTCATAGCAAATGTTTACAGTTGTCAGGTGTGCCCCTCCCACCATCCTATGTAGAAATGTAGTAACATGTATGTGTGGGTATAATAACAGTGGAGTACAGATTATTTGAGCTGGCCAAAGTAGCAGTATAGATTGTTGCACGTGTAAAATATGCAGGGCTCTGTGTGTTAGGTTGTTGTGTGTTGTATACTGTGTGAAAGTGGTATGGAGGGTTGTGTCCTGGTGGCCAATGGCAAGTACTGTTGATGACAGGGCCAAGTTCTCACAACTGCAGTGCCAAACACAATGCATCCCAGCAAGTCACAATCCAGCAGTAATCCATACTAATTGTTAGGATGTAATATCTGTCACCATCTGAAAGATGGACATGGCATGAATGTGGGCCCAGACATACAAACAGTACACAGGTGGAAGTACCCTAGACAGAGAGTGTATAAAATGTTACTGTCAAATAGACACACCTTTGGATTTGTACATACAGGTTAGCAGCACATTAGTTGGCTGTGTAGTATGGAATACTGATGTAGTCTGGCCAAACACTGGCAGACCACAAAAGGCACAGGTATAACATACTGAGAAACCGCTGATGTCCCTGTATAAGCCAGCATAAGTGGAATGCCCCACATATATCTGTGAGTCAGTTGCAAGTAGCTTCCATAGCACACATGCACTCAACTCAGCCCACCATCAGCCATAGATACCTCACAGGTCATATCCATGCTGTTGGGAATGAGTACAATATGACCCCACCCCTGTATGGGAATAGCCACAGAATGCAGCATGCTGAAGAGGTGTCCCATGCAGGTGTGTCCCTAGCTGTAAGCAGCACCCTGCCAGCATCCACACCAATGGATCAATAAGGACAGAAACTATTGCCATTAGCACCTTGCACACCTACCCTGTTACCCCAGGGGAATACAGTGACTTGCAGTCTGGGACTGTAGGAGTGACACAAAGCACTGGCCTGCTCCAGATGGCCTGCATCACTACTAAATGCCCTACAGTCCACTGTCAAATGCCTGTGTCTTACCCATACTGCCAATATATGTTATCTCATGGACTCCTAAATAACGACATAACACAGTCCACAGAACACAAATGCAAGGCCATGTCAACAAATCCCAGTAGCATCTCCACCATGTCCTACTGCATGAACTGTGGATCAACCCTTAAATACTGCTGGGTGAAGTGATAACTATAGGGATACTTACAAGATATTGTTTGCATAATGTTCAGAAGAGGATAGAATGACGGGGGGGGGGGGGGTAGAAGCATGGATGCCATGGAGTGTGCGTAGTCTGAAACTCAGATGTATGCACATACTATCCCTGCCTGCAAATACAGGAATGGGTGGCTAGAAACCTGCTCGTAAACAATAATGTGATGGGGTAATGACCAGAAATATGAGCCCTGCCACTGGGTAACCTGTGTTAATCTGTACAGCTTTGAGGTATGGCCACAGAAGGATATGGCCATTCTGTCATGTCGATAGACGTACAAGCATGGGATCCTCAGCCACCACAGTACCAAGGTGCTGAGCTATTTACACAGACCCATCAGCAAGTCTCTGCAGCTCCCCCTCCAGAATGGCACGGTTGTGCAAGAATATGTAGGCTGCAGACCACAATATTGGACACAGCTTCATTCATCTTGTATTCCCTAGGAAATTACTGCAAGCAAATACATATACCTGTCAGTAGTTAATGACATAAAACATCACAGTGTGAAACAGTGCATATGCCTGAATATCTCTGCTAACACCAAAACCATGTAGCAGAAGCAGCACAGACACAATTAGTTACAGTATCCCACTATCCTTTGCCCATTGTGACCCCATTTTGTCAACTGATCTACAGATATCCTGCAGAAACAGGTTGCTAGCTGTAGGTGTAGAACACAAATGCCTGCACTGGAGTACAACCTACCTGGAATGGATTCACACATTCAATACAGAAGGTCATACTGGGCATGCTCCCACACTTAGAGAAATGAACCCCATGTCTGATAGCAAAATACTGAAAGGTCATACTGGGCATGCTCCCACACTTACAGAAATGAAGCCCATGTCTGGCAACAACAGTGGACTATACATATCTGTCAGTCGCAGATGTCTATGCACACACTCCACATTGCACACCAGTCATGCTTTGCACACACATTGGATAGGAATACACACATATATGCAAGGACAACACACTATAATAGGTCAAACATACACATACACAGATGTGGAGAAGAGAGTGACAGACAGTGACAAAGAGCTTCCCATCATGAGACCTGTCCCACCCAGCACACATCCAATTGGCCAATACCACATGATGTGCAAATGTCCATCACTGTAGACATTTGCTTCTGGAAGCCCTCAGCACTATAGTGTCTGTGGTGTTTGTGATAACTGTACAACATGGCAGTACTAGTCATTATTCATCTATCAGTTATATACACGGTCCTGTCAAATGTAAACCTGTGTGTGACTAAATGTTGTATGTGTGCTTCCAGACGAATGGTTTATGGCTCATTCACACACACTGCACTCCCCATTGCCCTACTTTAGCTAGTCTGTTGCTGTCATTCACCTTGAAATACACCTTTGGAGAAAGGTTAGCCTTAAAAGCTCTGTGGTGCATGCTATAACTGCATAATGCTGTAGTATGATGTACTAGTTAGGTAAGAGTTTTAATCCCAGACATGGCAACGATGAGACTCTGTGTTTGTGTGTGTAGGGATCAATGCTTTTGAGGCCAGTCACAGTCACTACACTTTCTATTGCCCCACTTTGGCAATCCTGCTGATGTCATTCACCTTGAAATACACCTTTGGAGAAGGGCTAACCCTATAATCTCTGTGGCACATGCTATGACTGTGTAATGCTATAGTGGATGTACTAGCCAGGTAGGAGTTCAAATCCCAAACATGGCAACTGTGAGACTCTATGTGTGTGTGTTTGTGTGTGTGGGGATCAATGCTTTTGAGGCCAGTCACAGTCACTACACTTTCCATTGCCCCACTTTGGCAAGCCTGCTGATGTCATTTACCTTGAAATACACATTTGGAGAAGGGCTAACCCTATAAGCTCTGTGGTGCATGCTATAACTGCATAATGCTCTAGTATGATGTACTAGTTAGATAGGAGTTCAAATCCCAGACATGGCAACTGTGAGACTGTGTGTGTGTGTGTGTGTGTGTGTGTGTGTGTGTGTGTGTGTGTGTGTGTGTGCGCGTGTGTGTGTGCACGTGTGTTTGCTTGTGTGTGTAGGGATCAATGCTTTTGAGGCCAGTCACAGTCACTACACTTTCCATTGCCCCACTTTGGCAAGCCTGCTGATGTCATTCACCTTGAAATACACCTTTGGAGAAGGGCTATCCCTAGAAGCTGCATGGTTCGTGCAATAAATGCAGTACACTGTAATAGCAATACATAGCTAGGTAGGGGGTTGAATCTCAGTACTATCAAGTGTGAGTGCGTGTGTGTGTGTGTGTGTGTGTGTGTGTGTGTGTGTGTGTGTGTGTGTGTGACATCAGTATCCTGTGTGGAGGTAGCTATGACTGTGTATTAACAGGACTCATTGTGGGGTGGGTTTTGCAAATTTCTTATATTGAGGATCTACTATATGTCACAATGTCCACCCTACAAGGACAACAGATGTCAAACAGCAGAGAAGCTGATGTAGACAATCCATACCACTATATGTGACATGACGGATTGGTGAACAATATAGGCAACCCTTGTATTACCCAGAAAACACTCTCCACCCATGTATCATACACAAACAGACTTGGCTAGGTAGCAACCACTATATTGGTAGTTCCCTGCATATTGTCCACAGATAGTAACCATGATGTGATTGCAGTGGACTACAGAGGACATGGCACCCTGTTCCATCCCTACAGTAGGCAAATAATTGCTTACAGTGGTCCTTTGCTATTTTACCCACTGGACACCTGAGTCTGCAAATGTAACCCACAAAGGAAATACCATGCCTTATACATATATCCTGTATGGACAGATGTCATTAACACCAGTGAATGCCTGTATCATGCTGTCAATGTATGAGTGACGTCTCCAGGCATTTCTGCAGGTACCTCCTACTGCACCTCTAGGCATCAAATATTGCTTGATCATATTTGCATTAATAATTCCAAAACCATGGTACTTACAAGGTATCAGAATATTTTATCTTGAAGTATACATAAAGGCAAGCACAACTGTATTGATATATGACCTCTGTCAGTTAGTATATGTTAGAACTGTAATGTGATAAATTCATTTTTAAAGGCTGAAGCCACACCCACTGGGAGTTAAAGGTACACACTCAAGAGAGCTCTGCTGGAGGGAATGAGTTAAGTACGCTTACCATATGTAACTGTGGCTGTGTTCAGATTGGTTGTGGGTATGCACTTTCACACAGGTGTCTGCTACATGTCTGTAGAGCCTCCTATATTTGCAGGTACATGTGTATTCCCCCATATGAAATATAGGCCAGTGTTGTGGCAGTCTGCCTGTAGTTTGCACAGTGCTTTGTGACATGCCTAGCAGCTCAATGTACTTACCCTGTGTGATGTTATGTCGAGATATGTGTCAGCTGTACTGTTGCTGGGCTACCATAACTGTTGTGTATTTCTGACAAAGTAGTGGGATGCTGTACAGATGTATGGCACTAACTGGTGGGTAGTATGTGGGCTTGTGACCTCTGTTCCTCTGATTATTATGTGTCAGGACAGACAGGAGTGTGTGAATGCATAAACTGTGTGAGCTTATCTATTCCAGCATTTTCGTGATATCCCCATTTACATGGCTGCAAACATCCACTTTGCAGGTTTGGTCCACATGTCTTGCACTAAAGGGTTCTGTGTATACCTCTGGACTGACCAGAGTATGTCAGACTGTCCACATTTATTGGACATATCTCTGCTGTATTCCACAGGATCATTACTGTGATTTGTGTGGTACTGCACTATGATGATCTTATGTCTGACAGTAACTGATGGCATACATGTCAATATCAGATGTGACTTCCCACACAACCTTTCTGTTACAACAACCCCTGTTTCAGTAGCAACAGTCTACATTTATGCCTGCAATACTTACATGACATCCCCTTGCACTAAGAGGTTGTGACTATTGGTGCTGAAGTATGACTTCACTACATGTTATAGACATATGTTATGCATATATGTATATATATATATATATATATATATATATATATATATATATATATATATACACACACACACACACACACACACACACACACACACACACACACATACACACACACACACACACACACACACACACACACATATATATATATATATATATATATATATATGCATATATAGCTATATATGTATATACATGTACATACATATATATATATATATATATATATATATATATATATATATATATATACATATACACATTATATATATATATATATATTTACATATATACAGATATATATATATATATATATATATATATATATATTTAAATACATATATATATATATATATATATACACACACACAGACACACAGATACACACACACACACACACACACACACACACACACACACACACACACACACACATATATATATATATATATATATATATATATATATACAGATAGATCTATATGACCATATACATAACGCAATATACAGATGTATATAAATACATATATATAAATATATATATATGTATGTACATGTATACATATATCTACATATGTATATATATATATATATATATATATATATATATATATATATATATATATATATATATATATATATATATATATATATATAAAGCAGGAGGCAAGGCAGTCAGAAATAGCACCAAAATTCCAAGTCCAATAGTAAGTTGAACGCAGCTTTATTAAAATCCAGTAGCGTTTTCACTGCTAAAAAAGAGTTGCAGCTTCTTCAGAACAAACAAACAAAGTGAATATTAGCGCCAAATATTTAAGAGGAAATCAGAGGTATGGCAATGACATCACTTCCTCTAGTGTGCTATTTCACTTTAAATTCACAATCAGCAAAATAAAATCTAGCGTTTACATCAACATAAAAATAAAAAACATCAAGTTATAAGCACAATGTTACAACCTTCATATTAAAAATTGAAAACTACTTTAAATTTAAATGAATTATAAAATTAAAAGTTGTCAAGTTGTATGGATACATATATATTCTAACTTGCAACTAGTGTAAAATAACTTCTTTTGTGACTTAAAATTCTTTCACTAGATCACACTAAAGAAATAGTAGACTTGTCTAGTGAAATATACATATAAATCAGTGTTATGAAAATTATGAAAGTATAAACAAACATATTCTGAAAATACTATCTCATGTAACTTTTTAACTTTAGGATTGCTGCTGTGTTGCAGTTCTCATTTAAACCTGGGTCACTGAATGCATCAAGCCTTATTTGCCATTCCAATTTTCTAAATTCTAGCATCAGTGTAAGTGGACCACCTCTGATGCTAGGTGGTATGTGGTCAATGGCCATAAAATGAAATTTATGGCCAGGATTTCTGGAAATGTGTTTTGATAAGGCACTGTCCATTTTTCCGGTTCTAATTACGTAGTTGTGTTGGTAGATCCGCTCCCGGAATTTCCGGTTGGTTTTGCCTATATAGAATCCGGGACAGTAGTCACAAAAAGCTGCATACACCATTGATCTGGTCTCACAATTGATTTTGTGGTGGATTGTGTATCTTTTATTTCTGATGGTAAATGTTTCACCTGATTTTACTAGCCCACACCAGTTACATGAGCCACAGCTAGCAGAGCCCTTGTACCTAGTAAAGGAGTTCATAGAGTGGTTCCTTTGTAGGATTTCCTTTATGTTGGTACCTCTTCTATAGACTACTCTTGGACAAGCCCCTAGCTTGTTCGATAAGAAAGAGTCACTATTGATGAGGTACCAGTTCTTACAAATGGAAGACCATATTAATTTAGATTCCATGTTGAAGGTAGAAACAAAGCTAGTTGGAAATTTCTTGTCCCCCTTCTTCACTATTCTTTTATCTAATCTGTTGTAGATTTCGATTTCGTTCCCACCTTCTGCAATATCAGATGACATAACGGGTACATCCATTTGCATGTTTTCATCCAAAAGTGGCTTGTAGAAGCCAGTGGATCTTTTAGTGTCAACTTCTTCAATGATCATGTCAACAAGGGTTACTGGGTACCCTCTGTTGGTAAATAGATCTCTCAAGAAATTACATTCCTTTTGAAAAGCTGTGTAAGTACTGCACATTCTCACTGCTCTGACCACCTGTCCTTTGATAATGGAGCGTTTTTGTTTATAAGGGTGGAAACTAGAAAAGTGTAGTAATGAATTGCAATAAGTTGGTTTTCTGAAAATCGTGGAGCATAACTTTCCTCTTGTTGAATCTTTGACCAGATTGACATCCAAGTAATCGATCTCATTCATGGAAAAATGGTGAGTGAATTTAAGGAAAGAGGTTGTTTGATTGATATACTTGACTAGCGTTTCTGCTTCTACGGCGTCACCCCGGAATAGTATAAAAATGTCATCAAGAAACCTTGTATAAAAAGTCAAGTGATGTTTAAATTCAGGATGATCCAATATGAACCTCTTTTCCCAAAAAGCCATGAAGAGATTTGCCACACTTGTACCACAGGGGGACCCCATAGCAATTCCTTGTTTTTGAAGATAATGTGTTTTGTCAAAAATGAAGATGTTGGAACTTAGGATTATATCTAATAGTTCCTTAACTAAATCAATATCATTCTGTGGAGCTCCAAGATCTTTCAGCAGAAGTCCTATCCACTCAGTGGCTTCCTGGTGTGGAATAGAAGTGTAGAGATCCACTACATCGATGGTTAGGATGTTGTTTCTTGAGTCATATTCGATGTTATTAATGCTAGATAAGAAAGACCAGGAGTCCTTGCATACAACTGGAATCAATGTGATATATTTAGCAAGGATATTGTCAATCAATCTAGCAGAAGGATGGGTCATTGAAGACCTACCATCGATTAAGGCTCTCATCGGGGGGTTCCCAAGATCTTTATGGATCTTGGGAATCCCGAACATAACTGGTACTTTTGGGAATGCGATGTCTATGAAGTTATACGTGTCGACATCTATTTTGCCTGCTAAAAACAGGTCTCTGTAGTAGCCTCTATTTCTTTTGTAGGTGAGATTCATCTCATTAAGGGAAGATGGACTGTGCGCTGAAGAATCCAAGACAGTGGACATTTTTTCAACATATTTCCAATTGTCCAGAATTACCAATCCACCCCCTTTGTCAGGCTTAATGACTCGAACAGGAAGTTGGCTGAGGTGGTTCAAAGCTTGACTTTGCTCCTTAGTTATATTAAACATGGAAGAGTTGTTGTTATATCTACCAGGCCTGAACAGGTGTCTCAAGTCAACTTCACATGCTTTTTCAAAATTGAGTAAACTTGTGTGGAGAGGTGGGTTGAACACACTGGACGGTTTTAATCCAATGTGGGGGACGTGGTTTTCATTGTTATAAAGCACATCTAGATTGAGCCTTCTAACAAAACATTTCAAATCCATGATTGTTTCAGTTAAATTACAATGCCTGCTCGGAATAAATGTATTGCCAAGACTCTGTCTGAGTATGTTAGTTACCTATATATATGCATGTATACAAAATTAAAATGTCATACTAGATGAAACCTTACACATTTACTTGAAACAAAACTATATACTATATACATGCATCAGTGCACATGACAAATACTGGCCAAAATAAATGGCTATTTGGCCGTAAGCATGTACATATTAGTTACCACAAATAAATGCAAGCATTAAAAAATTCTATATGTAAAACCTATTAGATAACATTAGTAAGCATGTGTAAAATCCCAATATTTATACATATATAATTATCAAGTTTAGAATTATAGATTAAATATATAAGTAAATTGTAGGGTAGTCATATTAACTATTATATTTAACTTTATATACCTTCCTTTGAACACTCTAAAAACCTTTGTTAAAAAACTTCATGATATTATCTAAAAATATGATAAGAGGCCAGGGGACTACATACAAAATTTATCTACGCAATGCTTTTAATTTTAAAATACATTTGATAGAGGCATATTCATTTAAACCTGGAGGCAGATATGCAGATGTTCTGATTTGCCAGAACACCTCTTGCTCTTCTAAATGTAACTGCCACGGGCCTCCCCTTATATCATTCTTAACTTGATAAACAACTACAAATAAAAATGAGTGATCCAAGTGTTCAACAATGTGTCTAGCGAGAGCATTAGTTAAGTCCCTTTTCCCTATTGCATACAGATGCTCATAAATTCTTTTTCTTAGCATCCTTTCGGTTTTCCCTATGTAAAAGGAAGGACATTTCTCACACAATGCAACATACACAACCCCTTTTGTTTCGCAATTATATTTACCATTCATGTGATATGTTTTCCCATTAATATTTATTTTGTCACCAGGTAAAATGTGTTTGCATTGAGGGCACATACCACATTTACCCATACCTACAACTTTGTTCTTAGTTTTACACATCTCTACTAGATTCTTGAGATTAACACCTCTTCTATAGGTAAATTTCGGTTGGGAGCCAATAATTTTACACAAAGCATGATCTTCCAGGATAATACTCCAATTCTTAACAATAATTTATTTAATAACATCATGATCAATGCAGTATGTAAAAGAAAATTTCATGGCTCATTTAGAATCATATTAGTATTATTTGTTTACAATTCCTCCTCCCTTTGCATTGTTCCCCCACAAAGAAGAGGCTTAAAGTATCCAGATTCCCTTTTGGTCAAAACCTCATTCATTATTTCATTAATTAATGTATCTGGATATCCTCTATTAAAAAACATTGTTTTTATGTTTTCACATTCGCCAATAAAATTGTGTTGTTCAGAAATCATCCTGGCTGCTCTAACAAACTGCCCTTTCACTACTCCTCTTTTTTGATGATAGGGGCGACTGCTAGTAAAGTGGAGATAACTGTTCGAATGTGTGGGTTTCCTATAAATCATGGATTTGAATTTGTTATTATCTCTATCTTTACAAATCTTAACATCAAGGAAATTAATTTCATCTACTCCTATGGTATAAGTAAACTCAAGAAATTCAGTCATCTGTGAGATGCTATCTATAAAGGCAGGTATCTGGTTTATGTGTCCTTTCCATATAAAACACATGTCGTCTTGGTACCTAGTGTACCATGCGACAAATCGTTGATACATATCATTCTTAAAAAGCCAATTGCATTCTCAAAATGCCATTACACTATTTGCGAAACTACTTCCACAGGGGGACCCCATGGCTATCCCGTTTTTTTGGAGGAAGAATTGACCTTTAAAAACCAAATAGTTATTAGATAAAATTAATTCCAATAGTGTCTCTACTAAGTATACCTGTGCATTATCTGCCTTTTTTAAAAGCATAATATTCCTGGTCCATTCAATACCCAACTGCTGGGGAATGACAGTGTATAAGTCTTTAACATCTATGACCAGGAAAATAAAATCCTTATTATACAACATTTGATTGATGTTCTCCAAAAAACTCCAGGAGTCCTTACATATTTGTGGTTCATCCTGGATAAAGGATTTAAGAATACCATCAACATACTTAGCGCATGCATAGGTAATAGATCCTCTCCCATCCACTATTGGCCTAAAAGGTGGATCAACTAAACCTTTGTGCAATTTCGGACAACCAAAGATAGTTGGAATCCTCGGGGCTGGCATAGATAAAAAATGAAAAGTATCAATATCTATGCTGCCTTCCAAGAACAGATCATCTTGTACGCCCCTATTTCTCTTATATGCCAGGTGGACCTCGTTTAGGCTAGAATTCAAATAAGCTTCAGACTGTAAATGGTCAAACATCTTATTTTCATATTGATATTCATCCCTAAAGACAAGTCCCCCACCCTTATCTTGCTTCATGACCCTAATTTTACATTGGTTAAGTAAGGCAATGAAGTCTAGCTCACTTTTGGAAATATTACTATTAACCATTCTAATGCGTTTATGGGAGTCCAATCTTGTCCTTAAATCTATTTTGCATAATTTCTCAAAGGTATTTAAAACACCATATATTGGGGGATTGAAAATACTCGACACCCTATGAATATTAAGAAGTGTGGGTGTGTTCCCCAAACTGAAAGCCAAATTCAACTTACGTACAAATAGTTTCAGGTCTACAACTGTTTTAACAAAATCAGCCCTTTTATCAGGTACAAATGACAGCCCTTTAGAAAAAAATTCAATCAGAGGTTGATCCACAGTTAAAATGGTGTAATTGTATATTTTAAAGTCCCCTTGCTGGCACATTAGGATACTTGGTCCTTCAGGTGTATATGGTATCTCCTCCGTTGGTTCCCTCATTTTCTCCTTTGCACTTGATTCCTGTTGTTGGTTCGATTGCTGTTGTTGTTGCGCCTGTTCCCAACCCTCTGAAAACCCTGTTCCCCTTCATCATTAGTTAAAATTCCCCTTGTTGTTGATTATTGCCTTGTGCATTGTTATTGGCATTATTGTTAACATTGCTCCTAATGCGTTCACTCCTGCGAACAGGTAAATGTTCTTGAACAATAATGTCTTCTATCCCATCGGGGGAAGCACCCAAACTAGAGTCATGCTGTACCTTTGGTAGGGTTTGGGCAACTAAAGGGGGAGGGGGTAGGCTTTTTTTGCTTGCGTAATCCTTAACATCTCTGTCCATTTTACGTTTTTTATTCATAACCAATTTGGTTATAGAGGCATCAATGCTAGTGAAGATTCTTATATAATCATATTTGTATCTTAGGAAATCAGCATCCCCCTGTAAACTAATTTCAAGCTGTTCAAGGTCTTCTTTCAGGCTTGTAATTTCATTATTATAAAAATTAATCAAGGAAAGCAAAAAATCAAAACCCTGCCTATCAAACAGGGCAAGCAATTCCTGATGGTATGGGGAATTGTTAACAAGTCCAGCAGGATAACACCACTGGCGCAGTCCTTTAGGTATTACTTTTTTGTGATACATTTTTGGAGGTAAGCTACCTCCAATTGCAATTTTCTACACCGAAAATGTTTCTGATAAAAAAAGTTTAACTTGTCTAAAAAAGTACTCACCGGACCCTCCACACTCATCTGTTCGCCGTCCGGGTTTCTGTTGTTATCGAAAAAATCCTTCTTGTCTAAAAAGTTAGCCATTGTTGGTAAAATAGCTGTATTTATTTCAGAATTAGGCTGAGAATTAGAATTATTTTGCAAGTTAACTGTGTCCCTGTGTCCATTAGCCTGCGTTGGTGGACTATGAGCGCCATTAACTTCCTGTAAGATTTGTGGTGCTCCAATACGACCGGTGGAAGTTGTAATGCGATTATCATTCACTCTTGCAACAGGGTGAGATGAAGGACTGTTCCTCCCAGCATTAGATTCAACCTTCTGCGATAAATCTTCCACACGAGTTAGCAGCAAGTTGACAAGAATTGTGAGGTTACCCAAGGAATTCGCCTCAGCGGGATTCTGAATAGTAATCAGTTCTCGCTCATTGTCCTGTGAGAACAATAGCTGTGAATCAGTCCCATTATTCCCATTTTGCTGTACAGGAACACCGGTTCCATTAGACATCACAAACTGGATCACCTCTCCTGCTTACACCATTTTAGCTTAGCTTACCAATGCGCAAATCTGCTTGGCATTTACATTTAAGCAATGCTTACACCTGCTAAGCATTGCTCAGCCCTGGGAACCAGTGATCACATGTCAGTCTGATAAAATAGCAGGGTAATGACATCTTTAATAAGTTTATTTAATTCCATGTACATAACATGCATCTATGTGCTGTCATTACAGTAGAAAGAGGTGTGAGTCTACTGTCTGGGACACCTGAGTATATGTGGCTTGTACAACACTCTTTTCTGTTTGTATGTGTTTCATACATGAGTAGTATCCCAGGTTATATGCAGTCACACTGGCATGTAGTGTATCATTACATTACTACTGTTGACAGTGCTTTCCCAGATAAGAGTAGATTGCATATTTTTGTAC
The DNA here is from genome assembly GCF_019279795.1 of Protopterus annectens. NCBI lineage: Eukaryota > Metazoa > Chordata > Ceratodontiformes > Protopteridae > Protopterus > Protopterus annectens. The sequence goes on along the minus strand of NC_056744.1, from coordinate 1,383,625,372 downwards.
TAGAACCAAACACCCCTGCATGCAAAGATGGACTCTTGAGTCCTCACTATCTTGTTCTTGGTGTGTGAGCTGTGTGTCATTAAATATTTGCTACTGAATATTGATCTGACATGTGGATATTAACTGTAGACTACTGTGTGTATAGGACATGTCATTGAGGGCTGCTGTCATGTAATAATGGCATACCCATCAGTGTCAGACGTCTAACTGTCAACACAGTCATCCTACTGCATAACCAGTTGGCTAGCTGATGTCTGTCTGTACTCTGTACAGATGTGCAGATGTCGGGACTCTATCTTGGCTGCTTACAGGTAATCTATGGTTGAGTGACACTGACATGTCTGCCCAGCTGTGTTATGACTGCCACAGCTTGGAATCCATACCCTGTATGCACCACATGCCATGGATATCTCAATTACAGTACCACAGTCAACAGAACATGCTTGGGTACACGTCTCCAAGACAGACACTGACCATGTTATGTAATACTTGTTGCATACATGTCAACTGAAGCACCTCACTGGCCCTCTGAAAGAGGCAACCAGATGATTGAATGTTACATGTAACTCTCACCCTGAGGCTCACCTCTGTGGTATCTGTTGATAGATGGCCTGCTGGCAAATGGCAGGTGGCATGATACCACTGTACACATATCTCCTACACTTCCCATCTCTCCATGGACAATAGCCTGGTATATGCCTATGAACACCTGCACCGATAGACTCCAGTACTGACAAATGTGTATGTGTGCATTACTGAGAATAACAGTGTCTGTGTGTTTGTAGACCTGTAGGTGATAATACCCTGAGACCCTTCACACCCCACCCCCCATTGCCATAGGTAGATGTGGCTGCTCCTGTACTGGACATTACATGTACCTTGTTACACTCTTCACCCTATGAGCTACCTGGAGCTTGCAGTACGAGCACAACACTGTTGTACAAATGGGTTGATAGACATGGGATACCCTCTGAGTTCTGGCAAGTGTGTGTATGTGTGCAAGTGTGTATATTTTTAGGATACAGCATTCTGAGGCCACAGTCTCCTAATTCAATATGCCTTGCCACACAGTATTAGGGATAGTGATTTTGCTGACCATAGGAGAATCATGACAATGCATCACCCTACTATCCCTGTGGCATGTGCATTAGATGCATATCCCTGTAGTAGCACTCTTGGGATAGACAAGGGGTTGTATTGCAGTCCTGGTCAATGTGTGATGGTGGGTATGTCAGACTATTATCATGGGTTTCCGTGTGTACAATATCCACTGTGGGGTGTGGGTTCTGGGTATACTGTCTTTACACCATGGTACCCCAAGTACATGTCCCATGTTCCACTGTATGGGGACCACTGTCACCATCAACCATACAGGTAACTGATAACACTATCCAGCCCAGTTATGCATGCGCTGTGTGCAACTTATCTGTAACAGAATGGACACACTGACAAGGTAGTTAGCACTGATAATCCCAGGTCTCTCAGATGTGTGTGTGACTGTTATATGTTTGTCAATGTGTATATGACAGTATGTGACACTATGTATTGTTCATAAACAGCCAGTACATCCCCCATTACCATACTGTACAGGGCCTGGTGATGTTCTTCACTTAATATGTAACCTGGAACACACCTCATCCTAAAAGCTGTGTGGTGTGTGCAATTAATGCCACACACATCAGTAGCACTACATACCTAGGTAGGGGTTCTAGTCCCAGTGTTGCCAAGTAATAGTGTGTGTGTATGTGAAGGGATCTACTTCCATTTGCAGAATATACATGTCCCAGGAGGTCATCTGTCTGAGAACTGTGTGGCAAATGCTAACATTTCACATGTATCATCCTGTGGAAATTCATTCCATCACAACTGGTAGTAGATTTGTAAATGCCCTCTTCCCCACTGTATAGGTGTACAGTGATACTGAGGTTGGTATATATTGCTGGGTGTGGATCTTGTGGACACAGCTACCATCATTGCAGTTACTGTTGAGTGCATCCCATGCTTAGCTGGCTGTAATACTGTACAGTTCATGTTAACAGGTTAAATAGTTGTCAATCACACTGTCTGCGGTTCTACAGCTCTTCACACCCTCCAAAAGGTTGGGCTGTGCCACCCACACCAGCACACCTATGTTTACCGAGTTGAGGATTGCACTACATTGGGGAAGGGGACATATACCCTGCCAGTACCATCGTCAATGACATTAAACTAGCAGACTGCTTATTTCCCAATGTGTTGTTGTGCTTATTCTGTCTTGGTGGAATTAAATAGTCTAAAATGGGTTCCTTGCACAAGTACATCCATCCATGTGTACAGCATTCTCTGTGTATTGCATCAACACCAAAGCCTCTGAGTGTGTTATACACAAACATGTGGGGTGTACCACCCAATACACTTACCATGGTCTGCTGTAGAAGGGCTGCTGACATCAGCCACCATGCACTCACCTGTATACACCCCCAGACCTATCAGCCATGTGGCACATGCAGTAACTGTTATACAGACCTGTGACATGTGTTCAGCTGTACCCAGGTTATGGCACAGTCAAGGTGTCACCACAGTGCCATATCCCTTGTAGGAAACAACAGCAGACCAACATCCTGCTGACACATGGACACCTACAATACAAATGGAATACATTATGGAGACCGCAATCACTCAGTGTGAATAACAGCTATAATGCATCATGGTTGGACAGCTCCACTTCCTGACATGTAAGCATTAAACTTTAGTGCTGACAACATGTTACACAGCATTACATTGGTACACTGTAGTACAGTCACTCTGTGCATCAGAACCATAGTAGCCTGTCCCTGCATATTGATGTTATGGATGACAGGGATGTGGCACAGGTGTCATCATATGCACAGGGTGTATTGTTGGCTTGCCAGAGACCTAGGCTGAGCTATACATTTGACATCATGTGTGTGTGTGTGTGTGTGAGGGGGTTTAATTATTAATTGGGCTGTTGTGATGTGGTGTGTGTAGGTATGGGTTTGCCCTAGCTGTGTTGGTGATGTGTGTTTGTGTGGATGCACACAGTTCTGCCATGTGGCTGCCCTATACAGGGGTTTGTTGGACAGCTACAGACCGTACCTGGCAGGGTGTGCAGTTCACTCTGTCCAGCCACAGACAGGGGAACTGTGCCTGCCAGGGGTTCCACGGGCACCACCAGGTACAAACCATGATATGGTACTCTCCCCTGATGATGACATATGTCCACTGGATCCAGGTCTCCCTTGGGACTGGCCAGGGCCACGTGCATGTGACCTGCTGTGTTGTGGTGTGGACAGCACTCCCCTGCAGTGCTGGGGCTGGTACTGCCACTACAGGTGTGACTCTGACTTCTGGCACATCCACGTTGACCTCCAGCTTTTGGTGTTGCTAGCCTACATCCACATGGCTGTTGCACTAATCCTACCATATGCTCAAGCACAGACATTCCACAGTCGAAGATTCCCACCATATTACCCAACTGTCTATCCATGACCTCTGCAAAATAACAGTGGGCACCTGCAAGATCACAGATGTTGACAATAACAGCTGAATGAGTAGCCCTCTGCAGCCTCAGACCCTGTCTGGTATACAATTCCATATGTACCTGCACCTCCATGATGGCCTGAAACATGTGTCCGGTGGCACCAGATGTGGCACCTCTGCCAGGGGTCCTATGAATACCCCTGTACATCTGGCTGTATGGTACCCTGCTGGACATCCAGCTATGGCTGCTGTGTCCAGACACACATGCAATAGATACCACACTGTCCTGTCTCATGCCACCACCGACCAACTGTCCCTCAGCTATGGCCACTGGTGATGGGGTATGTATAGGCAATGTGACTGTGTGTGGGAATGGGGTGGATGACAGTGGGATGTCAAACAATGGCACAGATTCAGCCCCTGACCACCCCACCTGTGCCTCAACACATCTATTATCATTATCAGTGTCTGTATGGACACCAACATCAGTTTGCCCGCGGGATGGACCCTGACCCACCTTGCCACCTGTGAGGAGAAAACAAGAAATGCACTTTAAGACCTGTAAGTCATTACTTAACAGTATACAGACACACACACACACACACACACACACACACACACACACACACACACACACACACACACTTACAGGTGAGGTTGCACAAAGATATTACACACAGACCTCTCATTACCCATCTGTCAGCAGGCATGACATATGGCATTCAACAGCATGCAGTGCAGCTATAGTCAATCCCTGTTACCAACATTATACATCTCTGTGATTCATGGGTTGTGTTAGTAGGTGATGCCCCTTCCCCTGGAATACACTGCACCCATGTACACAGTATTGCTGTACACCTGTTCAGAACCCTGGCATGTACTGTGCACCATACCTCACAGGTATACACACCATTGCTGAATGTGTATATGCGTGTCAGTTATGTTTGCTCAGCTGATCACAGCCCCTAAGTCTTTGTCCGACACATACCTGGGATGATATGTGGACAGATATCATTTGTGAATGCCTGATGTCTAATTTACAGATCTCATCATCAGCGGTGCATGTATGGCCAATAAAATACAATTACTCTGACAACCTTCAAACCTTACTGTGGTTATGGAGAGTGTACACACCCTTATTGACATGGCACCCTCTTCCCTGATATGCCATGGGGCAACATTACTGCATATATTAACATTACACAAACCTGATATGTGACATATGACCTGTGAAATCAAATGCAGCATCAAACAAATGTGTTAGTTGTGCAGATGCTGACTGAGATGCATACAATTTGTGGGTGCATATGTATGCACACTCTTATCATGATGGCTTGTTGCACCAACTGTTAAGTGTAATACAGCAGTCACTATTCCTGGAAGGGGTATACTAGAATGGACCATCTGCATTTGCCAGTATTTGGTCACTCTGTCCTACAAATGTCCCCCAACTCTGCATGATTGCAAGGTCAACTCATGTGTACAGCCCTTGGAGGTCACACAGTGCTGTCACTATTGCTGTGGAGTCAGGGTTATGTCTGCCACAATTCATTACCTTGACTCTGTGCAGATACAGCCATTCTTAGCGAGATTTGGATCTCTGCTTCAGTTCACTGTTGTGTTTCAGGATGACACCCTCCCCCATCATCAGCCTTTTTGCAGATTGACAACTATGGCCTACACATGTGTGTCATTTTGCAGTGTCCCAAATTCTGAACACCATGTGTACCAGCCTAGTCCCTGCTAATGAATGGCAGACATACAGGTGTACACTGGCACCAGCAAGGTACAGATGGGGATGGTAGGCCTGAAGTAGGGTAAGGTGTTGGTTGTGCAGCACATGTATCTTAATTGGTACTGTCTGTAGGTTTCCAGCTTGGTCTTGGTACACCAGTACACATTGCAATACATGCCTTTGGGGGACTTTTGATGTTATGCATATGCTACCTGTAGAGAACCATGGCTGATGTTTCCTGTGGAACAACTGTCCTATCTGGTTACCCTAACCCATTGTCCACACTTATGCAGAGTCCAGGTGATTGCCGACACAGATACTGCACAGCCACTACTTGCTAGACATTCCTGAAACTCCCTCAGTGTTGCGGCATGTTACTAGGAAGCCTGCGTGACCAGTTTACAACATGTGTCATCATCTGTCTTGGATGGCCATCTGTTTATTTTCTACATTAATCTTGTCCCATACATCCTTGCCACATACATGACTGTCTGCACTATTTGCCATGGTATATGCAATGGTGAGGTAAGGGTACATGTTCAACTCATGTATGCTACCTGTTGGGTATGGGATCCATTCCATGGTTTATAAGATGTGTGCAAGCCACGGTTGCCTCTTTTGCAGGTAATTGGGTACATTTGATGGGGAAATGTCTTGGACAGCAGACCATTTATTGGTGTGACACTGAGGACATGTACTTGCTGGAAGGACTATACTCATGAAGAGTGTACTCTGTCAGTACCTCAAAAGCTGCTTCCACAATATGTTATTTGGAGTGTATGTACACATATGCTTACAATCTTTGCTAAGGTATGTATTCCCCATATTTGCTGTCCTAACATAGGATTCCATATTACACATTCATTGCTCATGTTAGGACCACATTACAGGTTGTAAGGGTTGTGGAATGCAGTATTGTGATGTGCCATTGTGCAGATCTGTAACAGTTGCCATTGTAATAGTGGTATGTAGACTGTTGTAGCACTGTATAAGGATAATGTGTCAGACATGTCCCTACTGTAGGCCATTTGCCCCACCATTATGTTCATCCCTGTGCACACATCTTGCAATGAAAGGTTGTTAGTTATATTGCAGGACTCTTACATACCATTCAGATACGCCACCGTGGTGACCACTGTGATGCAGTGCAGTTAACAGCTACAAGTGAACATGTACAGCATGCATTATGGGTAGGTGTGTTAAATGTGTGCATGGAAAATACCACGGCCATAACATGACTGGTGTATTGACAAACCTGAACAAACGCCATACTCACCAGCTACAGGCTGCTGCCCCAGAGGTATACCAGAGGGACCTACACAGCTGTGTGAGATATGTGATGTCAGTAGCCATACCTGTGGCATTGGTGCAGGATGGTAGCAGCATTACAGTGCATCAACAGTACAAACCCACAATACTACAGATTATGCACAACTGTTTATTACTACAACGCAGCAACAGATTATATATATTTTATCTCACATATGCATGATTAAACTCTACAGATGCCTTTACTGTGTGTATCTGTTATCCTTTCCTCTCATATGAGATGCCCTCTCTGGTGATAGTGGTGAGGATTGAGGCTCCTTGATTGCTGGGCCAGGGCATGGGCGTCACATTCCCTGTGGCCTTACCTGCACGTTGCCACAATACTCTTCACAGGATCTTGTGTTTGCAGGCAAGCAGGTGCCCTGAGGGTGGCAAGGAGCTCCTCAGCATGTGTCGGGAGGCTGGATGGCATGACCACCCCTGTGGCTAGCTGGTCCCTCCTAACCGCAGCAGCACGCCGAGGGGCATGGTGGAGTAGGTCAGTGCACCAATTTCAGACCTGCTCATAACTGCGGTTATGCAGGCCAACATCATTTACCCTGTGGACAAGATCGTTCCACAGGGCAGACCTCTCCTGCAGATCATGGACTGT